>NW_012099621.1:163208-170202 GCF_000951045.1 Mandrillus leucophaeus
GGTGTAGCTCTGTGAGATGAATTCACACATCAAAAGCAGTTTCTCAGAAAGTTTCTTTCCAGTTTTTATCAGAGGATATTTCCTTTGTCAACATAGGCCTCAATGTGATCCAAAACATCCCTTCTCAGATTTCGCATAACAGTGAAACCAAACTTCTCCTTGAAAAGAATCGTGTAACACTGAGATGAATTCATAAGCCACAAAGCAGTTTCTCAGAAAGCTTCTTTCTAGTTATTATCTGAGGATATTTCCTTTTTCATTGTATGCCCCAATGTGCTCCCAAATATCCCTTTGCAGATTCCACAAAAACAGTGTTAGCAAACTGTTCCATGAAAAGAAAGATGTAACTCTGTGAGATGAATTCACATGTCACAAAGAACTTTATCAGGATGTTTCCTTCTAGATTTTATCTGAGGATATTTCCTTTGCCACCATAGGCTTCAATGTGATCCAAAATATCCCTTCTAAGATTCCCCAACAACAGTGCTACCAAACTGATCCATGAAAAGAATCATGTAAATCCGGGAGACGAATTAAAACATCACAAAGCAGTTTCTCAGAAAGCTTCTTTCTAGTTTTTATATGATGATATTTCCTTTGTCACACTAAGCTTCAAGGTACTCGGAAATATCCCATTGCAGATTCCAAGGAAACAGTGCTTGGAAACTGCTCACTGAAAAGAACAGTGTAACTCTGTGAGATGAATTCACACATCACAAAGCAGTTTCTCAGAAAGCTTCTTTCTGTTTTTTTCTGAGGATAATTCCTTTTTCACCTTAGGACTCAATGCACTCGTAAATATCCCTTTGCAAATTCCACGAAAACAGTGTTAGAAAACTGCTCCACGAAAAGAAAGGTGTAACTCTGTGAGATGAATTCACACATCATGAAAAAGTTTCTCAGAAAGCTTCTTTCTAGTTTTTATCTGAGGATATTTCCTTTGTCACCATAGGCTTTAAGGCAATCCAAAATATTCCTTCTCAGATCCCCCAAAAACAGTGCGACCAAACTGCTGCATGAAAAGTATCATGTACCTCTGTGAGACGGATTCACACATCACAAAGCAGTTTCTCAATAAGCCTCTTTCTAGCTTTTTTCTGAGGATATTTCTTTTATCACCATAAGCCTCAATGTGCTCCGAAACATCCCATTGCAGATTCCAAGAAAACAGTGTGAGCAAACTGCTCAATGAAAAGATCATTGTAAGTCTGTGAAATGAGTTCACACATCACAAAGCAGATTATTGGAAAGTTCTTTTTGGTTTTTATCTGATTATACTTTCTTTGCTACCATTGACTTCAATGTGCTCTGAAATATCCTATTGCAGATTGCACAAAAACAGTGTTAGAAAACTGCTCAATGAAAAGAACGGTGTAACTCTGTGAGATGAATTCACACATCACAAAAAACTTTCTCAAAAAGTCTCTCTCTAGTTTTTATCTGAGTATGTTTCCTTTGTCAACATAGGCGTCAATGTGATCCAAAATATACCTTCTCAGTTTCCCCTAAAACAGCACTACCAAAATGATCCATTTAAAGAATTCTGTAACTCTGTGAGATAAATTAACACATCACAAAGTGGTTTCTCAGAAAGCTTCTTTCTAGTTTTTATGTGAAGATATTGCCTTGGTCACCATAACCTTCAATGCACTGAGAAATATTCCATTGCAGATTCCAAGAAAGCAGTGTCAGCCAACTGCTAAATGAAAAGAACATTGTAACTCTGTGAGATGAATTCACATATTACAAAGCAGTTTCTCAGGAACGTTCTTTCCAGTATTTATCTAAGTATATTTCCGTATTCACCATAGGCCTCAATGCACTCCCAAACATCCGCTTGCAGATTCCATGAAAACAGTGTTAGCAAACTGCTCCATGAAGAGAAAGGTGCAGCACTGGGAGATGAATTCCATCATCACCTAGCTTCTCAGAAAACTTCTTTATAATTTTTATCAGAGTATATTTCCTTTGTCACCACAGGCTTTAATGTGATCCAAAATACCTCTTCTCAGATTCCCCAAAAACAGTGATACCAAATTGCTCCTTGAAAAGAATCGTGTAACTCTGTGAGATGAATTCCCAAATCACAAAGCAGTTTCTCAGAAAACTTCTTTCCAATTTTTGTCTCAGATATTTCCTTTGTCACCATAAGCTTCAATGGGCTCTGAAATATCCCATTGCAGATTCCAAGAAAACAGTATTAGCACACTGCTCAATAAAAAGAACAGTGTAACTCTGTGAGATGAATTCACACATAACAAAGAAGTTTCTCAGAAAGCTTCTTTCTAGTTTTTATCTGAGGATAATTCCTTTATCACCATAGGCATCAATGCGCTCCAAAATATCCCTTTGCAGATTCCACAAAAACATTGTTAGCAAACTGCTCCATGAAAAGAAAGGTGTAACTCTGTGAGGTGAAATCACACATCACAAGGAACTTTCTCAGAAAGATTCTTTCTAGTTTTTATCTGAGGATATTACCTTTGTCACCATAGGCTTCAATGTGATCCATAATATCCTATTGCACATTCCAAGAAAACAGTGTTATCAAACTGTTCAATGAAGAAAACTGTTTAGCTCTGTGAGATGAATTCACATGTCAAAAGCAGTTTCTCAGAAAGCTTCTTTCCAGTTTTTATCTGAGGATATTTCCTTTGTCACCCTAGGCTTCAATGTGAGCCAAAACATCCATTCTCAGATTTTGCATAAACAGTGCTACCAAACTGCTCCATGAAAAGGGTCGTGTAGCACAGTGAGATGAATTCATAAACTGAAAGCAGTTTCTCAGAAAGCTTCTTTCTCGTTTTTATCTGAGGATATTTCCTTTGTCACCATAGGCTTCAAAGCGATAAAAAATATCCTTTCCCAAATTCGCCAAAAAGAATGCTAACAGACTGATTCATGAAAAGAATCGTGCAATGCTGTGAGATGAATTAACTCATCTCAAAGCTGTTTGTCAGAACCCTTCTTTCTAGTTTTTACCTGAGGATAATTCCTTTGTTACTATATGCTTCAATGTAATCCATAATATCACATTGCAGATTCCAAGAAAACAGTGTTATCATACTGCTCAGTGAAAAGAACAGTGCAATTCTGGTAGATGAATTCATACAACACAAACCAGTTTCTCAGAAAGCTTCTTTTTGTTTTTATCTGAGGGTATTTCCTTTGTCACCATAGGCCTCTATGTGCTCCCAAATATCCTATTGCAGATTCCACGAAAACTGCATTATCAACCTGCTCAATGAAAAGAACGGTGTAGCTCTGTGAGATAAATTCACATATAACAAAGCCTTTTCTCACAAAGCTTCTTTCTAGTTTTTATATGATGATATTTCCTTTGTCACCATAAGCTTCAATGCACTCAGATATATCCCATTGCAGA
This sequence comes from Mandrillus leucophaeus, assembly GCF_000951045.1. Classification (NCBI taxonomy): domain Eukaryota; kingdom Metazoa; phylum Chordata; class Mammalia; order Primates; family Cercopithecidae; genus Mandrillus; species Mandrillus leucophaeus. Next base: position 166,594 of record NW_012099621.1, read on the forward strand.
TTTCAAGACAACAGTGTTAGCACACTGCTAAATGAAGAGAACAGTGTAACACTGTGAGATGAATTCACACATCACAAAACCGTTTCTCAGAAAGTTTCTTTCTAGTTTTTATCTGAGGATATATCGTTTTTCACCACAGGCCTCAATTTGCTCCCAAATATCCCCTTGCAGATTCCACAAAAACAGTGTTAGCGTACTGCTTCATGAAAAGAAAGGGGTAATACTGTGAGATGAATTTCCACATCACAAATAAGTCTCTCAGAAAGCTTCTTTATAATTTTTATCTGAGGATAATTCTTTTGTCTCCTTAGGCTTCAATGCGATCCAAAATATCCAATTGCAGATTCCTGAAAAACAGTGCTATCAAATTGTTCCATGAAAGGAATCATGTAACTCTGTGAAATGAATTCAGAAATCACAAAGCAGTTTCTCAGAAAGCTTCCTTCAAGTTTTTGTTTGAGGATATTTTCTTTGTCACCATAAGATTCAATGCGCTCCAAAATATCCCATTGCAGATTCCAAGAGACCACTGTAAGCAGACTTCTAAATGAAAACTCTGTTAAATGAGTTCACACATCAAAAAACAGTTTCTCAGAAAGCTTCTTTCTAGTTTTTATCTGAGGATATTTCCCGTTTTCACCATAGGCCTCAATGCGTTCCAAAATATCCCTTTAAAGATTACACGAAAACAGTGTCAACAAACTGCTCCATGAGAGAAAGCGGTAACACTGTGAGATGAATTCCCACATCATGAACAAGTTTCTCAGAAATATCCCTTCTCAGATTCCCCCAAAAATTGCTACCAAACTGCTCCATGAAAAGGAATCATGTAACTGTGTGAAATGAATTCAGAAATCACAAAACAGTTTCTCAGAAAGCTTTTTCATAGTTTTTTTCTGAGGATATTCCCTTTGTCACCATAAGCTTCAATGCGGTCCAAAATATCCTTTCGCAGATTCCAAGAAAACAGTGTTAGCAAACTGGTCAATGAAAAGAAGAGTGTAACTCTGTGAGTTGAATTTACACAACACAATGCAGTTTCCAGAAAGCTTCCTTTTCGTTTGTATCTGAGGATATTTCCTTTGTCACCACAGGCTTCATTGCACTCCCAAATATCCTATTGCAGATTCCACAAGAAAAGTGTTAACAAACTGCTCATTGAAAAGAATGGTGCAGCTCTGTGAGATGAATCCACATCATGAAGCAGGTTTTCAGAAAACTTCATTCTCTTTTTTGTCTGAGGATATTTCCTTTTCCACTATAGGCCTCAAAGCACTCTAAAATGTCCCTTTGCAGATTTCACTAAAACAGTGTTAGAAGCTGCCCTATAAAAATTAAGGTGTACCTCTGTGAGATGCATTCACACGTCACAAAGAATTTTGTCATAATGCTTCTTACCAATTTTTATCTGAGGACAGTTTCTTAGTCACCATAGGCTTCAAAGGGATCCAAACTATCCCTTCTCAGATTCCCCAAAAACAGTGCAAAAAAACTGATCCACGAAAAGTATTTTGTAACACAGTGAGATGAAGTAACACATCACAAAGCGGTTTCTCCCAAAGCTTATTTCTAGTTTTTATATGAGGATATTTCCTTTGTCACCAAAAGCTTCAATGTGCTCCAAAATATCCCATTGTAGATTGCAAGAAAACAGTGTTAGCAAACTGCTCAATGAAAAGAGCGGTGTAATCCTGTGACATGAATTCACACATTGCAAAGCAGTTTCTCAGAAAGCTTCTTTTTGTTTTTTTTCTGAGTATATTTTCTCTGTCACCATAGGCTTCAATGTTCTCCAAAATAACCTATTGCAGAATCCACGAGAACTGGCTATCAAACTGCTCAATGAAAAGAATGGTGCAACTCTTTGATATGAATTCACACATCATAAAGCAGTTTCTCAGAAAGCTTCTTTCTAGTTTTTATCTGAGGACATTTCTTTTTTCACGATAGGCCTCTATGTGCTCCCAAATATCCCTTTGCAGATTCCACACAAACAGTGTTACCAGACTGCTCCATGAAAAGAAAGGTGCAACTCTGTGAGATGAATTCAAACATCAAAAAGAACTTTCTCAGAAAGCTTCATTATAGTTTTTATCTGAGGATATTTCCTTTCTCATCAAAGACTTCAATGCGATCCAAAATATGCCTTCTCAGATTCCCTAAAAAGAGTGCTACCAATCTGCTCCATGAAAGGAATCGTATAACTCTGTGAGATGTATTCACAAATAACAAAGCAGTTTCTCAGAAAGTATCCTTCTACTTTTTGTCTAAGGATATTCCCCATAAGTTTCAATATGCTCCAAAATATCCTATTGCAGATTCCAAGAAAACAGTGTTAACAAACTGCCAAGGAGAGGAACAGTGTAACAATGTGAATTGAATCCATACATCACAAAGCAGTTTTTCAGAAAGTTTCTTTTTGGTATGTCTCTGAGGATATTTTCTTTGTCATTATAGGCATCAATGCACTCCAGATATCCTATTGCAGATTCCACAAAACCAGTGTTATCAGACGACTCAATGAAAAAGAAAAGTGCAGTGTAACTCTGTGAGATAAATTCACACATCACAAAGCAGTTTCTCAGAAAGCTTCTTTTTTGTTTTCCTATGAGGATATTTCCTTTTTCACTATAGGCCTCAGTGCCCTCCCAAATATCCCTTTGCAGATTCCATGAAAACAGTGTTATCAAACTGCTCATTGAACAGAACGGTGTAACTCTGTGAGATGAACTCACACATCACAAAGAACTTTCTCAGAAAGCTTCCTTCTATTTCTTATCTGAGGCTATTTCCTTTGTCACCATAGGTGTCAATGTGATACAAAATAACCCTTCTCAGATTCCCCCAAGAACAGTTCTTCCAAACTGATCCAAGAAAAAAAAGCTGTAACTCTGTGAAATGAATTCATAAATCAGAAAGCAGTTTCTCAGAAACCTACTTTCTAGGTTTTCTCTGAGGATATATCATTGTCACTGTCATATTCAATTCGCTCTGAAATGTCACATTGTGGATTCAAAGGAAACAGTGTTAGCAAACTGCTCAATAAAGAGAACAGTGTAACTCTGTGAGGTGAATTCACACATCCCAAACCTGTTTCTCAGAAAGCTTCTTTCTAGTTTTTATCTGAGGATATTTTCTTTTTCACCATATTCCTCAAAGTACTCCCATATATCCCATTGCAGATTCCAAGACAAAAGTGTTAGCAAACTTCACAATGAAAAGAATGGTGTAACTCTGTAAGATGAATTCACACATCACAAGCAGTTTCTAGAAAGTTTCTTTTTGGTTTTAATCTGAGGATATTTCCTTTGTCAATGTACGCTTCAAAGTGCCTCCAAATATACTATTACAGATTCCACAAAAACAGTGTTATCAAACAGCTGATTGAAAAGAACAGTGTAACTCTGTAAAATGAATTCACACATCACAAAACAGTTTCTCAGGAAGCTTATCTCTAGTTTTTATCTGAGAATATTTTTTTTTTCACTTCAGGACTCAATGCGCTCCCAAATATCATACTGCAGATTCCATGAGAAGAATGTTATCAAACTGCTCAATGAAAAGAATGGTGTAACACTGTAAGATGAATTCACATCTTGCAAAGCAGTT
>NW_012099621.1:171577-178626 GCF_000951045.1 Mandrillus leucophaeus
TTTTTTTCTGAGTATATTTTCTCTGTCACCATAGGCTTCAATGTTCTCCAAAATAACCTATTGCAGAATCCACGAGAACTGGCTATCAAACTGCTCAATGAAAAGAATGGTGCAACTCTTTGATATGAATTCACACATCATAAAGCAGTTTCTCAGAAAGCTTCTTTCTAGTTTTTATCTGAGGACATTTCTTTTTTCACGATAGGCCTCTATGTGCTCCCAAATATCCCTTTGCAGATTCCACACAAACAGTGTTACCAGACTGCTCCATGAAAAGAAAGGTGCAACTCTGTGAGATGAATTCAAACATCAAAAAGAACTTTCTCAGAAAGCTTCATTATAGTTTTTATCTGAGGATATTTCCTTTCTCATCAAAGACTTCAATGCGATCCAAAATATGCCTTCTCAGATTCCCTAAAAAGAGTGCTACCAATCTGCTCCATGAAAGGAATCGTATAACTCTGTGAGATGTATTCACAAATAACAAAGCAGTTTCTCAGAAAGTATCCTTCTACTTTTTGTCTAAGGATATTCCCCATAAGTTTCAATATGCTCCAAAATATCCTATTGCAGATTCCAAGAAAACAGTGTTAACAAACTGCCAAGGAGAGGAACAGTGTAACAATGTGAATTGAATCCATACATCACAAAGCAGTTTTTCAGAAAGTTTCTTTTTGGTATGTCTCTGAGGATATTTTCTTTGTCATTATAGGCATCAATGCACTCCAGATATCCTATTGCAGATTCCACAAAACCAGTGTTATCAGACGACTCAATGAAAAAGAAAAGTGCAGTGTAACTCTGTGAGATAAATTCACACATCACAAAGCAGTTTCTCAGAAAGCTTCTTTTTTGTTTTCCTATGAGGATATTTCCTTTTTCACTATAGGCCTCAGTGCCCTCCCAAATATCCCTTTGCAGATTCCATGAAAACAGTGTTATCAAACTGCTCATTGAACAGAACGGTGTAACTCTGTGAGATGAACTCACACATCACAAAGAACTTTCTCAGAAAGCTTCCTTCTATTTCTTATCTGAGGCTATTTCCTTTGTCACCATAGGTGTCAATGTGATACAAAATAACCCTTCTCAGATTCCCCCAAGAACAGTTCTTCCAAACTGATCCAAGAAAAAAAAGCTGTAACTCTGTGAAATGAATTCATAAATCAGAAAGCAGTTTCTCAGAAACCTACTTTCTAGGTTTTCTCTGAGGATATATCATTGTCACTGTCATATTCAATTCGCTCTGAAATGTCACATTGTGGATTCAAAGGAAACAGTGTTAGCAAACTGCTCAATAAAGAGAACAGTGTAACTCTGTGAGGTGAATTCACACATCCCAAACCTGTTTCTCAGAAAGCTTCTTTCTAGTTTTTATCTGAGGATATTTTCTTTTTCACCATATTCCTCAAAGTACTCCCATATATCCCATTGCAGATTCCAAGACAAAAGTGTTAGCAAACTTCACAATGAAAAGAATGGTGTAACTCTGTAAGATGAATTCACACATCACAAGCAGTTTCTAGAAAGTTTCTTTTTGGTTTTAATCTGAGGATATTTCCTTTGTCAATGTACGCTTCAAAGTGCCTCCAAATATACTATTACAGATTCCACAAAAACAGTGTTATCAAACAGCTGATTGAAAAGAACAGTGTAACTCTGTAAAATGAATTCACACATCACAAAACAGTTTCTCAGGAAGCTTATCTCTAGTTTTTATCTGAGAATATTTTTTTTTTCACTTCAGGACTCAATGCGCTCCCAAATATCATACTGCAGATTCCATGAGAAGAATGTTATCAAACTGCTCAATGAAAAGAATGGTGTAACACTGTAAGATGAATTCACATCTTGCAAAGCAGTTCCTCAGAAAGCTTCTTTCGAGTTTTAATCTGAGGATATTTCCTTTGTCACCACAGGCTTCAATGTGATCCCAAATACCCCCTCTCAGATTCCGAAAAAACAGTGCTACTAAACTGCTCCATGAAAAGAATGGTGTAACTCTTTGAGACGAATTTGCACATCAGAAAACTAATTCTCAGGAAGCTTCTTTTTAGTTTTTATCTGAGGATATTTTCTTTTTCACCATATTCCTCAATGAGCTCTGGAATATCCCACTGCAGATACCACAACAAAAGTGTTAGGAAACTCTCAATGAAAAGAACAGTGCAACTCTGTGAGATGAATTCACACATCACAAAGCAGTTTCAAAGAAACCTTCTTACGGCTTTTTATCTGAGGATATTTCCTTTGTAACCATAGGCTTCAATGTGCTCCCAAATACCCTGTTGCAGATTCCATGCACAGTGTAATCAAACTGCGCAATTAAAAGAATGGTGAAACTCTGTGAGATGAATTCACATATCACAAAGCAGTTTCTCAAAAAACTACTTTCAATTTTTTATCTGAGGATATTTCCTTTTTCACAATATGCCTCAATGCGCTCCAAAATACCCCTTGGCAGATGCCACCAACGCAGTGTTAGCAAACTGCTCCATGAAAAGAAAGGTGTAACTCTGTGAGATGAACTCACACATCACAGAAAACTTTCTCAGAAAGCTTCTCTCTGGTTTTTATCTGAGGATATTTCCTTCATCACCATAGGTGTCAATGTGATACAAAATATCCTTTCTCAGATTCCCCAAAAACAGTTCTATCAAACTGATCCATGAAAAAGAAGCTGTAACTCTGTGAGATGAATTCACAAATCAGAAAGTAGTTTCTCAGAAACATTCTTTCTAGGTTTTCTCTGAGGATATATCCTTTGTCACCATCAGCATCAATGTGCTCCAAAATGTCAAATTGCGGATTCCACGAAAACAGTGTTAGCAATCTGCCCAATGAAGAGAACAGTGTAACTCTGTGAGATTAATTCACCCATCACAAAGCTGTTTCTCAGAAAATTTCTTTCTAGTTTTTATCTGAGAATATTTCCTTTTTAACCATAGGCCTCAATGTGCTCGTGAATATCCCTTTGCAGATTCCATGAAAACAGTGTTAGCAAACTTTTCCATGAAAAGAAAGGTGTAAATATCTGAGATGAATTTACACATCATAATGCAGTTTCTCAGAAAGCTTCTTTTTAGATTTTGTCTGAGGATATTTCCTCTGTCACCATAGGCTTCTATGTGATCCAAAATATCCCTTCTCAGATTCCCCGAAAACAGTGCTACCAAACTGCTCAATGAAAAGAATGGTGTAACTCTGTGAGATGAATTCACACATCACATAGAAGTTTCTCGGAGAGCTTCCTTCTAGTTTTTATCTGATTATATTTCCTTTTTCACCATAGTCCTCAATTCACACATCACAATGCAGTTTCTCAGAAAGCTTCTATCTAGTTTTTACCTGAGGATGTTTCATTTTTCACCAGAGGCCTCAACTCGCTCCCAAATATCCCTTTGTAGATTCCACGAACACAGTGTTAGCAAACTACTCCATGGAGAGAATGGTGTTACTCTGTGAGATGAATACATGAATCACAAGTTTCTCAGAAAGCTTCTTTCTAGTTTTCATCTGAGGATATTTCCTCTATCACAATAGACTTCACTGAAATCCAAAATATCCCTTCTCAATTTCTCCATAAACAGTGTTACCAAACTGATCCATGAAAAGAATCATGTAACTCTGTGAGATGAATTAGCACAACACAAAGTGCTTTCTCAGAAAGCTTCTTTCTAGTTTTTTTATGAGGATATTTCTTTCATCAAATTAAACTTCAAAACACTCCACAATATCCCATTGCAGATTCCAAGAAAACAGAGTTAGCCAACTGTTAAATGAAAAGAAGAGTGCAACTCTGTGAGATGAATTCACACATCACAATGCAGTTTCTCAAAAAGACTCTTTCTGTTTTATATCTGTGGATATTTTCTTTTTCACCATAGGCCTCAATGCACTCCCAAATATTCCTTTGCAGATTCCACGAAAAGAGTGTGAGCAAACAGCTCAATGAAAAGAATGGTGTAAATTTATGAGATGAATTCACAAATAAAAAGCAGTTTCTCAGGAAGCTTCTGTCTAGTTTTTGTGGATATTTCCTTTGTCACCATAAGCTTCAATGCTCTCCAAAATGTTCCCTTACAGATTCCAAGAAAACAGTGTTGTCAACTGATCAATGAAAAGAACAGTGTAATTTTGTGAGATGAGCTCACACACCACTAAGTAGTTTCTCAGAAACTTTCTTTTTGTGTTAATCTGAGGATGTTTCCTTTGTAACCATAGGCTTCAATACGTTCCCATAAATCCTATTGCAGATTCCACGAAAACAGTGTTATTAAACAGCTTGATGAAAAAAAACAGTGTAACTCTGTAGATGAATTCACACATCACAAAGCAGTTTCTCAGAAAGCTTCTTTCTAATTTTTCTCTGAGGATATTTCCTTTTTCACTATAGGCCTCAATGCGCTCCCTAATATCCCTTTGCAGATTGCACGAAAACAGTGTTCGCAAACTGCTCAATGAAAAGTACAGTGTAACTGTGTGAGATTAATTTACACATCAGAATGCAGTTTCTCAGAAAGCTTCTTTCTAACTTTTATCCGAGGATGTTTAGTTTTTCTCCATGGCTCTCAATGCCCCTCAAAATATCCCTTTCCAGATTCCATGAAAACAGTGTTAGCAAATGGCTCCATGTAAAGAAAAGTGTAACTCTGTGAGATGAATTCACACATCACAGAGAACTTTCTCAGAAACCTTCTTTCTAGTTTTTATCTGAGGATATTTCCTTTGTCAAGATAGGTTTCAATGCAATCCAAAATAGCTCTTCACAGATTCCCCAAAAACTGTGTTACCAAACTGATTCATGAATAGAATTGTGTAACTCTGTGAGATGAATTAACGGATCACAAAGCAATTTCTCAGAAAGCTTCTTTCTTCTTTTTCTATTAGCATATTTCCTGTGACACCATAAGCTTCAATGCGCTCTGAAAAATCCCATTGCAGATTCATAGAAAACAGTGTGAGCACACTGCTGAATAAAAAGAACAGTGTGACACTCTGGGATGAATTCACACATCACAACAGTTTCTCAGAAATGGCCTTTTTGGTTTTTATCTGAGGATATTTCCTTTGTCACCATAGGCTTCAATGTGCTCTCAAACGTCCTGTTGGAGATTCCACGAAAACCGTGTTAGTAAAGTACTCCATGGAAAGAAAGGTGTTACTCTGTGAGATGAATTCACACATCACAAAGCAGTTTCTCAGAAAGCCTCTTTCTACTTTTTCTATGAGGATATTTCCTGTGTCTCCATAAGCTTCAATGCACTCCAAAATATCCCATTGCAGTTTGCTTGAAAAATAGTGTTATCAAACTTCTCAATGAAAAGAATGGTGTAACTCCATGAGATGAATTCACAAATCACAAAACAGTTTCCAAGAAAGCTTCTTTCTATATTTTGTCTGAGGCTATTTCATTTTTCACCTTAGGCCTCAATGCACTCACAAATGTCCCATTGCAGATTCCACGAGAAAAGTGTTAGCAAGCTTCTCAATGAAAAGAATGATGTAGCTCTGTGAGATGAATTCACACATCACAGACCAGTTTAACGGAAATATTCTTTTTGGTTTTTATCAGAGGACATTTCCTTTTTCACCATAATCCTCCATGCGCACCTAAATATTCCTTTGTAGTTTCCTTGAAAACACTGTTAGCAAACTGCTCCATGAAAAGAAAGGTGTAACTCTATGAGATAAATTCACACATCAGAGAGTCCTTTCTCAGAAAGATCCTTTCTAGTTTTTATCTGAAAATATTTCCCTTGTCACCATAGGCTTTGATGCGATCCAAAATATCCCTTTTCAGATTCCCCAAAAACAGTGCTACCAAATTCATCGATGAAATGGATCATGTAACTCTGTGAGATGAATTAACACATCACAGAGTGGTTCCTCAGAAAGCTTCTTTCCTGTTTTTATCTGATTATATTTCCTTTGTCACAAAAAGCTGCAATGTGCTCTGAAATATCAGATTGCAGATTGCAAGAAAAGACTGTTAGCAAACTTCTCAATGAAAAGAAGAGTGTAACTCTTTGAGTTGAATTCACACATCACAAAACAGTTTCTCAGAAAGCTTCTTTTTGGTTTTTGTCTAAGGAAATTTCCTTTGTCACCATACACTTCAATGCACTCCCAAATATCCTATTACAGATTCTTCCTAAATAGTGTTAGCAAACTGCTGCAAGAAAAGAATTGTGTAAGTCTGTGAGATAAATTCACACATCACAAAGCAGTTTCTCGTTAAGCTTATTTCTACTTTTTAACTGAGGTTATTTCCTTTGTCACTGTAGGCTTCAATGCAATTCAAAATATCTTTTCTCAGATTCCCCCAAAAACAGTGCTACCAAACTGATCCATGAAAAGAATCATGTAATTCTGTGAGTTGAATTCACACATCACAAAGTAGTTTTTCAGAGAGCTTCTTTCTACTTTTTATATGAAGACAATTCATTTTCACCATAGGCTTCAATGTGATCCAAATACCCCTCTTCAGATTCCCCAAAAATTGTTACCAAACTGCTCCATGAAAAGAATCACGTAATTCTATGAGATCAATTCACAAATCCCCAAGCAGATTGTCAGAAAGCTTCTTTCTAGTTTTTGTCTGGGGATATTTCCTTTTCCACTATAGTCCTCAACGTGTTCATGAATATCCCTTTGCAGATTCCATGCAAATGGTGTTAGAAAACTGCTAAATGAAAAGAAAGTTGTAAACCTGTTAGAGGAATTCACACATCATAGAGCAGTTTCTCAGGAACATTATTTTTGGGTTTTGCTGAGGATATTTCCTTTCTCATGCTAGGCATCAATGTGCTCAAAAATATCCTATTACAGATTCTGCAGAAAGAATGTTAGCAAACTGCTCCAAGAAAAGAATCCTGCAACTATGCGAGATGAATTCACACATCACAAAGCAGTTTCTCAGAAAACTTCTTTCTAGTTTTTATCTGAGGATATTTCTTTTTTCTCCATGCACTCCTGAATATCCTATTGCAGATTCCATGACAAATCTGTTAGCAAACTTCTCAATGAAAAGAACGGTGTAACTCTGT
>NW_012099621.1:178983-185939 GCF_000951045.1 Mandrillus leucophaeus
TTTGTCACATAGACTTCACTGTGCTCCCAAATACCCTATTGCAGATTCCACAAAAACAGTGTTATCAAACCGCTCAATGAAATGAGCGGTGTAACTCTGTAAGATGAATTGACACATCACAAAGCAGTTTCTCAGAAACCTTCTTTCTAGTTTTTGTCGGAGTATATTTTCTTTTCCACCATAGGCCTCAATGTGCTTCCAAATATCCCTTTGCAGATAAAATGAAAACAGTGTTAGCAAACTGCTCCATGAAAAGAAAGGTGTAATGCTGTGCAGTGAATTCAGACATCATAAAGAACTTTCTCAGAAAGCCTCGTTCTAGTTTTTATCTGAGGATATTTCCTTTGTCACCATAGGATTCAAAGCAATCAAAAAATATCCCTTCTCAGATTCCCCAAAAACAGAGCAATCAAACTGATCCATGAAAAGATTGGCGTATCTTTGTGAGATGAATTCACACATCACAAACCTGTTTCTCAGAAAACTTTTTTCTGGATATCCCTTTACAGATTCCATGAAAAATGTGTTCGTGAACTTCTCAATGAAAAGAACGTTGTAACTCTGTGAGATGATTTGACACATCACAAAAAAATTTCACAGAAAACTTATTTTGGTTTTTATCTGAGGATATATCCTTTGTCACTTGCAAGCTTCAAAGCACTCCCAAATATCCTATTGCAGATTCCACAAAAACAGTGTTATCAAATTGCTCAATGAAGAGAATGGTGTAATCTGTCAGATGAACTCACACATCACCAAACAGTTTCTCAGAAAGCTTCTTTCTAGTTTTAATCTGAGGATATTTCCTTTTTCACTGTAGGCCTCAATGTGCTCCCAAATACCCCTTTGCAGATTCCATGAAAACAGTGTTAGCAAACTTCTCCATGAAAAGGCAGGTGAAATTCTGTGAGGAGGAATTGACACTTCAGAAAGAACTTTCTCAGAGAGCTTATTTCTAGTTTTTACCTGAGAATGTTTCCTTTGTCACCATATACTTCAATGCAATCCCAAATATCCATTCTGAGATTTCCCATAAACAATACTACCAAACTGTTCCAGGAAAAGAAACTTGTAACTTTGTGAAATGAATTAACACATAAAAAATCAGTTTCTCAGAATGCTTCTTTCTAGATTTTACATGAGGATATTTCCTTTGTCACAATAAGCTTCAATACGTTCTGAAATATCCCATTGCAGATTCCACGAAAACAGTGTTATCAAACTACTCAGTGAAAAGAGCAGTGTAACTCGATGAGATAAAATCACATATCACAAAGCAGTTTCTCAGAAAGCTTCATTCTAGTTTTCATCTGAGGATATTTCCTTTTTCACTATAGGCATCAATGCCATTTATAATATCCCTTCTCTGATTCCCCAAAAACAGTGTTACCAAACTGATCCATGAAAAGAATAGTGTATCTCTGTAAGATGAATTCACACATCACAAAGCTGTTTCTCAGAAAGTTTCTTTCTAGTTTTTATCTGAGGATATTTCCTTGTTCACCATATTCTCCAAGGTGCTCCAGAATATCCCATGGCAGATACCATGAATAAAGTGTCGCTAAACTTCTCAATAAAAAGAATGGTGTAACTCTGTGAGACGAATTCACACATCACAAAGTAGTTTGACAGAAAGCTTCTTTTTGGTTTTTGTCAGAGGATATTTCCTTTGTCACCATAGGCTTCAATGCACTCCAAGATATACTATTTCAGATTCCACGAAAACAGTGTTATCAAACTGCACAATGTAAAGAATCATGTAACTCTGTAAGATGAACTCACAAATCACAAAACAGTTTCTCAGAAAGCTTCTTTCTAGTTTTTATCTGAGGATATTTCCTTTTTCACTATAGGCCTCAATGTGCTCCCAGATATGCCTTTGCAGATTACATGATAAAAGTGTTAACAAACTGCTCCATGAAAAGAAAGTTTTAAATTTGTGAGATGAATTTATGCATTACAAAGCAGTTTCTCAGACAGCTTCTTTTTGGTTTTTGACTGAGGATAATTCCTTTGTCACCATAGGCTTCAATGTACTCCCAAATATCCTATTGCAGATTCCACAAAAACTGTGTTAGCAAACTGTTCCAAGAATAAAATCGTGTAACTCTGTGATGTGAATACACACATCACAAAGCAGTTTCTCAGAAAGCTTCCTTCTAGTTTTTGTGTGAGGATAATTTCTTGCCACCATTTGCCACGGTGCTCTCACGAATATCCCTTTCCAAATTCCATGAAAATAGTGTTAGTAAACTGCTCTATGAAAAGAAGGAGTAAATCTGTGAGATGAATTCACACATCACAAAGTAGTTTCTCAGAAAGCTTTCTAATTTTTATCCGAGGATAATTCCTTTGTCACCATAGTCTTCAATACGACACAAAATATCCCTTCTCAAATTTCCCAAAAACAGGCTACCAAACTACTCCATGAAAAGAATGCTGTAACTCTGTGAGATGAATTCACACATCACATAGCAGTTTCTTGGAGAGCTTCCTTCTAGTTTTTATCTGATTATATTTCCTTTTTCATCATATTCCTCAATGCGCTCCCGAATATGCCATTACAGTTTCCACGAAAAATGTGTTAGCAAACTTCTCAATAAAAAGAATGGCGTAACTCTGTGAGATGAATTCACACATCCCAAAGCGTTTCACAGAAACTTCTTTTTGGTTTTTATCTGAGAATATTTCCTTTGTCACCATAGGCTTCAATGTGCTCCCAATTATCCTATTGCAGATTCCACGAAAACAGTATCATCAAACTGCTCAATGAAAAGAAAGGTGTAACTCTGTAAGACGAATTCACACATCCCAAAGAAGTTTCTCAGATAGCCTCTTTCTAGTTTTTGTGTGAGGATATTTCATTTATCATCAGAGGCATCAATGCACTCTCAAATATCCATTTGCAGATTCCACGAAAACAGTGCTAACAAACTGCTTCATGAAAAGGACCATGTAATTCTGTGACATGAATTCACAAATCACAAAGCACTGTCTATGAAAGCTTCTTTCTATTTTTTGTCTGAGGATATTTTGTTTTTCACCATTGACCTCAATGTGCTTGGGAATATCCCATTGCAGATTCCATGCAAAAAGTGTTAGGAAACTTTTCAATGAAAAGAACAGTGTAAGTCTGTGAGATGAATTCGCCCATCACAAAGCAGTTTCACAGAAATCTTCCTTTTGGTTTTTATCAGAGGATATTTCATTTATCACCATAATCCTCCATGCACTCCCAAATATCTCTTTGCATATTCCATGAAAATAGTGTTAGCAAATGACTCCATGAAAAGAAAGGTGTAACACTGGGAGATGAATTCACATAACACAAAGTACTTTCTCAGAAAGAGCCTTTGTGGTTTTTATCTGAAGATATATCCTTTGTCACCACAGGCTGCAATGTGATCCCAAATATCCCTTCTCAGGTTTCCAAAAAAGAGAGCTCCCAAACTGATCCAAGAAAAGAATCGTGTAATTCTGTGAAATGAATTAACACATCACAAATCACAAGCTCATTCTCAGAGAGATTCTTTCCAGTTTTCATGTGAGGATAGTTCCTTCATCACCAAAAGTTTCAATGCACTCTGAAATATCCTAGTGCAGATTCCAAGAAAACAGTGTTAGCAAACTACTCAGTGAAAAGAACAGTGTAACTATGTGAGATTAATTCACGCATCACCAAACAGTTTCTCAGAAAGCTTCTATTTAGTTTTTATCTGAGGATATCTGCTTTTTCACCATAGGAATCAAATCGCTCCCAAAAATCTCTTCGCAGATTCTGCAATAACAGGGTTAGCAAACTGCTCCATGAAAAGAAAGGTGTAACTCTGTGAGACGAATTAACACATCACAAATCTGTTTCTCAGAAAGTTTCTTTCTAGTTTGTATATGAGGATATTTCCATTGTCACCAAAAGCTTCAATGCGTTCCAAAACTTCCCATTGTAGACTCCAGGAAAACAGTGTTAGCAAACAGCTCAATGAAAAGAAAGGTGTAAATCTGTAAGATGAATTGACACATCACAAAGCAGTCTCCAAGAAGGCTTCTTTCCACTTTCTCACTGAGGATATTTCCTTATAAACCATAGGCCTCACTGCGCTTCCAAACATCACTTTGCAGATTCCATGAAAACTGTGTTAGCAGTCTGCTCTATCAACAGAAAGGTGATACTCTGTGAGGTGAATATACACATCACAAAGAAGTTTCTGAGAAATCTTCTTTCTATTTTTTATCTGAAGATATTTCCTTTGTCACCCTAGGCTTCAATGTGATCCAAAATATCATTTCTCAGATTCCCCAAAAACAGTGCTCCCACACTGCTCCATGAAAAGAGTGGTGTAACTTTGTGAGATGAATTCACACATCACAAAGCTGTTTCTCAGACAGCTTCTTTCCAGTATTTATCTGAGGATATTTCCTTTTTCTCCATATTCCTCAATGCGCTCTGGAATATCGCATTGCAGATTACACAAAAAACGTGATAGCAAACTTCTCAATGAAGAGACCACTGTAGCTCTGCAATATGAATTGACACATCACAAAACAGTTTCACGGAAAGCTTCTTTCTAGTATTTGTATGAGTATATTTCCTTTGTCAAGATATTCCTCAATGCACTCATGAATATCCTTTTTCAAATTCCAAGAAAATAGTATTAGCAAACTCCTCTATGAAAGAAAAAGTGTAAATCTGTGAGATGAATTCACACATCACAAAGCAGTTTCTCAGAAAGATTCTTTTTGGTTTTTCTCTGAGGATATTTCTGCAGTCACTATAGGCTTCAATGCACTCCCAAATATCCTATTGCAGATTCCACGAAAACAGTGTTAGCAAACTACTCCATGGAAAGAAAGGTGTAACTCTGTAAGACGAATTGACACAACACAAAGCAGTTTCTTAGAAAGCTTCTTTTTGGTTTTTAACTTAGGATATTTCCTTAGTCACCATTGGCTTCAATGCACTCTCAAATATCCTATTGCAGACTCCACAAAAACAGTGTTATCAAACTGCTCAATGAAAATGATGCTATATCTCTGTAAGATATAGCACTCATCACAAAGCAGTTTCTCAGAAAGCTTTCTAGTTTTGATCTGAGTATATTTCCCTTATCACTATAGGCCTCAAAGTGCTCCCAAATATCCCTTCACAGATTCAAAGAAAACGTGTTAGCAAACGGCTTAATGAACAGAAAGTTGTAAATTTGTGACATGAATTCAATCATTACAAATAACTTTCTCAGAATGATTCTTTCTAGTTTTTATCTGAGGATATTTCCTTTGTCACCATAGGCTTCAATGTGATCCAAAATATCCCTTCTCAGATTCCCCAAAAACGGATCCATGAAAAGAATCGTGTAACTCTGTGAGATGAATTAACACATCACACAGCAGTTTCTCAGAAAGTTCCTTTCTAGTTTTCCTATGAGGATATTTCCTTTGTCATCATAAGCTTTATTGCACTCCAAAATATCCCAATGTACACTCCAGGACAACAGTGTTAGCAAAAGGCTCAATGAAAAGAACAGTGTAAATCTGTAAGATGAATTCACACGTCACAAAGCAGTTTCTCAGAAAGCTTTTTTCCACTTTTTCTCTGAGGATATTTCTTTTTTCACCATAGGCCTCAATGCGCTCCCAAACATCCCTTCGCAGATTCCATGAAAACTGTGTTAGCAGTCTGCTCCATGAACAGAAAGGTGATACTTTGTAAGGTGAATACATACATCACAAAGAAGTTTCTGAGAAAGATTCTTTCTAGTTTTTATCTGAAGATATTTCCTTTGTCACCCAAGGCTTCAATGTAATCCAAAATATCCCTTCTCAGGTTCCCCCAAAAACAGTGCTGCCAAACTGCTCCATGAAAAGAATGATGTAACTATGTGAGATGAATTCACACATCACAAAGCTGTTTCTCAGACAGCTTCATTCTAGTATTTATCTAAGGATATTTCCTTTTTCTCCATATTCCTCAATGTGCTCCAGAATATCCCATTGCAGATTCCACGAAAAAAGTGATAGCAACCTTCTCAATCAAGAGAATGGTGTAACTCTGTGATATGAATTGACATATCACAAAGCAGTTTTACAGAAAGCTTCTTTCTAGTATTTGTATATTTCCTTTTTCAACATATTCCTCAATGCACTCGTGAGTATCACTTTTCAGATTCCATGAAAATAGTATTAGCAAACTGCTCCATGAAAGGAAAAGTATAAATCAGTGAGATAAATTCACACATCACAAAGCAGATTCTCAGAAAGATTCTTTCTCCTATTTTCTGAGGATATTCCCTTAATCACCATAGGCTTCAATGTGCTCCCAAATATTCTATTGCAGATTCCGTGAAAACAGTTTTAGCAAACTTCTTCATGAAAAGAAAGGTGTAACTCTGTGAGGTGAAATCACACATCACCAAGATCTTTCTCAGAAAGGTTCTTTCAATTTTTTATCTTAGGATGTTTCTTTTGTCACCATATGCTTCAATGTGATCCAAAATGTCCCTTCTGAGATTCCCCAAAAACAGTGCTACCAAACAGCTTCATGAAAATAATCGTGTAACTCTGTGAGATGAGTTCACAAATCACAAAGCTGTTTCCCAGAAAGTTTCTTTCTAGTTTTTCTCTGAGGATATTTCCTTTGTCACCATAACCTTCAATATGCTCCAAATTATCCTTTTGCCGATTCCATGAAAACAGTGTTAGCAAACTGCTCAGTGAAAAGAACGATGTAACCCTGTGTAATGAATTCACACATCACAAAACAGTTTCTCAGAAAGGTCTTTTCTAGTTTTTATCTGAGGATATTTCCTTTTTCAACATAGGGCTTAACACGCTCCCAAATATCCTTTTGCAGATTGCATGAAAACAGTGTTAGCAAACTGCTCAATGAAAAGAACAGTGAACTCTGAGATTAATTTACACATCACAAAGCAGTTTCTCATAAAGTTTCTATCTAGTTTTTA
>NW_012099621.1:186529-189840 GCF_000951045.1 Mandrillus leucophaeus
TGTATGAGGGTATTTTCTTTGTCACCTTAAGCTTCAATGCGCTCTCAAATAAACCTTTGCAGATTCCATGAAAACAGTATTAGCAAACTACTCAATGAAAAGTACAGTGTCACTCAGCGAGATGAATTCACACATCACAAAGCAGTTACTCAGAAAGTTTCTTTCTAGTTTTTATCTGAAGAGAGTTCCTTTTTTACCGTAGGCCTCCAAGCACTCCAGAATATCCCTTTGCAGATTCCACGAAAACAGTGTTAGCCAATTGCTCCCTGGAAAGAAGGGTGTAACTCTGTGAGATGAACTCACACATCACAATGCAGATTTTTCAGAAAGCTTCTTTCTAGTTTTTATCTGAGGATATTTCTTTTGTCACCATAGGCTTCTATGAGATCCAAAATATCCCTCCTCCAATACTCCAAAAACAGTGCTGCCATAATGATTCATGAAAAGAATTTTGTATCTCTGTGAGATGAATTCACACGTTACAAAGTGATTTCTCAGGAAGCTACTTTCTCTTTTTTATCTGAGGATATTTCATTTTTCAGCATAGGCCTCAATGCACTCCCAAATATCTCTTCACAGATTTCACGAAAATAGTGTTACCAACAGCTACATGCAAAGAGAGAAAGAAAGGTGTAATCCCGTGAGTTGAATTCAGACATCATAAAACAGTTTCTCCTAAAGCTTCTTTCTAATTTTTATCTGGGGATAATTCCTTTGTCACGATAGGTTTCAATGTGATCCAAAATATCCCTTTTCATATTCCCCAAAAACAGTGCTGCCTAAGTGATCCATGAAAAGAATAGTGTAACTCTGTGAGATGAATTAACACATCACAAAGTGATTTCTCAGAAAGATTCTTTCTACCTTTTCTATGAGGACATTTCTTATGTCACCAAAATTTTCAATGCATTCCAAAATATCCCTTTTAAGATACCAAGAAAAGAGAGTTTGCAAACTGCTTGATGAAAACAATAGTGTAACACTGTGAGAGGAATTCACACAACACAAAGCAGTTTCTCAGATAGCTTCCTTTTCCTTTTTCTATGAGGATGTCTGCTTTGTCACCTTAGGCTTCAATGCACTCCCAAATATCCTATAGCAGATTTCATGATAACAGTGTTATCAAGCTGCTAAATGAAAAGAATGGTGTAACTCTGTGAGATGAATTCACACATTACAAAACAGTTTCTCAGAAAGCTTCTTTTTGTTTCATCTATATTTCCTTTGTTACCAAAAACTTCAATGTGCTAAGAAATGCAGAGTGCAGATTCCAAGAAAACAGTGTAAGCAAACTGCTCAATGCAAAGTACAGTGTAACTCTGTGAGTTGAATTCACACGTCACAAAGCAGTTTCTCAGAAAGCTTCTTTCTAGTTTTTATCTGAGGATATTTCATTTCTCACTGTAGGCCTGAATGTACTTCCAAATATCCCTTTGCAGATTCCACAAAAACAGTGTTAGCAAACTGCTCCATGAAAATAGAGGTGTAACTCTGTGAGATGAATTCACACATCACAAAGTAGTTTCTCAGACAGCTTCTTTTTGGTGTGTGTCTGAGGATAATACCTTTGTCACCATAGGCTTCAATGTGCTCCCAAATATCCTATTGAAGATTCCATGAAAACAGTATTAGCAAACTGCCCCATGAAAATAGAGGTATAGCTCTGTGAGATGAATTCACACATCACAAAGATCTTTCTCAGAAAACTTCTTTCTAATTTTTATCTGAGGATACTCCCTTTGTCATGATAGGCTTCACTACGATCCAAAATATCCCTTCTCAGATTCCCTAAAAACAGTGCTACCAAACTGATCCATGAAAAGAATAATGTAACTCGGTGAGATGAATTAACACATCACGAAGCAGTTTTCTCAGAAAGCTTCTTTCTAGTTTTCATATGAGGATATTTCCTTTCTCACCGTAAGCTTCAATGCACTCTGAAATATCAAATCGCAGATTCCAAGAAAATAATGTTAGCAAACTGTTCAATGAAAAGTACAGAGTAATTCTGTGAGGTGAAATCATGCATCAAAAAGAAGTTTCTCAGAAAGATGGTTACCAGTTTTTACCTCAGCATATTTCCTTTTTCACCATAGGCCTCAATGCACTCCCAAATATCCTATTGCAGATTAAACAGAAACAGTGTTGTCAAACTACTCAGTGAAAAGAACCATGTAATTCTCTGAGATGAATTCACACATCACAAAGCAGTTTCTCAGAAAGATTCTTTCTAGTTTTCATCTTAGTGTATTTTCTTTTTTACTATAGGCCTCAATGCACTCCCAAATATCCCATTGCAGATTCAAGGAAAACAATATTAGCAAACTGCCCCATGAAAAGAAAGGTGTAACGCTGTGAAATGAATTCACACATCACAATGTCCTTTCTCAGAAAGATTCTTTCTACTTTTTTTCTGAGGATATTTTCTTTGTCACCATGGTCTTCAATGTGATCCAAAATATCCCTTCTCAGATTCACCAAAAACGGTGCAGCCAAACTGCTCCATGAAAAGAATGGTGTAACTATGTGAGATGAATTCACACATCACAAAGCTGAGTCTCAGACAGCTTCTTTCTAGTATTTATTTAAGGATAGTTCCTTTTTCTCCATATTCCTCAATGTGCTCCAGAATATCCCATTGCAGATTCCACGAAAAAAGTGATAGCAAACTTCTCAATGAAGAGACCGGTGTAACTCTGTGATATGAATAGACACATCACAAAGCAGTTTCACAGGCAGCTTCTTTCTTGTATTTGTATGAGTATATATACTTTTTCAACTTATACCTCAATGCACTCATGAGTATCTTTTCAGATTCCATGAAAATAGTATTAGAAAACTGCTCCATGAAAGAAAATGTGTAAATCTGTGGGATGAATTCACACATCACAAAGCAGATTCTCAGAAAGATTCTTTTTGTTTTTTTTTTAGGATATTTCCTCAGTCACCATAGGCTTCAATGTGCTCCCAAATATTCTATTGCCAATTCCGTGAAAACAGCATTAGCAAACTTCTCCATGAAAAGAAAGGTGTAACTCTGTGAGGTGAAATCACACATCACAAAGAACTTTCTCAGAAAGCTTCTTTCAATTTTTTATCTTAGGATGTGTCTTTTGTCAACATATGCTTCAATGTGATCCAAAATGTCCCCTCTGAGATTCCTCAAAAACAGTGCTACCAAACAGCTTCATGAAAATAATCGTGTAACTCTGTAAGATGAGTTCACAAATCACAAAGCCGTTTCCCAGAAAGCTTCTTTCTAGTTTTTGTCTGAGGATATTTCCTTTGTCACCATAACCTTCAATGTGCTC
>NW_012099621.1:190430-199870 GCF_000951045.1 Mandrillus leucophaeus
CAAGAAAACAGTGTAAGCAAACTGCTCAATGCAAAGTACAGTGTAACTCTGTGAGTTGAATTCACACGTCACAAAGCAGTTTCTCAGAAAGCTTCTTTCTAGTTTTTATCTGAGGATATTTCATTTCTCACTGTAGGCCTGAATGTACTTCCAAATATCCCTTTGCAGATTCCACAAAAACAGTGTTAGCAAACTGCTCCATGAAAATAGAGGTGTAACTCTGTGAGATGAATTCACACATCACAAAGTAGTTTCTCAGACAGCTTCTTTTTGGTGTGTGTCTGAGGATAATACCTTTGTCACCATAGG
Source organism: Mandrillus leucophaeus (assembly GCF_000951045.1). Classification (NCBI taxonomy): domain Eukaryota; kingdom Metazoa; phylum Chordata; class Mammalia; order Primates; family Cercopithecidae; genus Mandrillus; species Mandrillus leucophaeus. The sequence continues at coordinate 190,740 of NW_012099621.1, forward strand.
CTTCAATGTGCTCCCAAATATCCTATTGAAGATTCCATGAAAACAGTATTAGCAAACTGCCCCATGAAAATAGAGGTATAGCTCTGTGAGATGAATTCACACATCACAAAGATCTTTCTCAGAAAACTTCTTTCTAATTTTTATCTGAGGATACTCCCTTTGTCATGATAGGCTTCACTACGATCCAAAATATCCCTTCTCAGATTCCCTAAAAACAGTGCTACCAAACTGATCCATGAAAAGAATAATGTAACTCGGTGAGATGAATTAACACATCACGAAGCAGTTTTCTCAGAAAGCTTCTTTCTAGTTTTCATATGAGGATATTTCCTTTCTCACCGTAAGCTTCAATGCACTCTGAAATATCAAATCGCAGATTCCAAGAAAATAATGTTAGCAAACTGTTCAATGAAAAGTACAGAGTAATTCTGTGAGGTGAAATCATGCATCAAAAAGAAGTTTCTCAGAAAGATGGTTACCAGTTTTTACCTCAGCATATTTCCTTTTTCACCATAGGCCTCAATGCACTCCCAAATATCCTATTGCAGATTAAACAGAAACAGTGTTGTCAAACTACTCAGTGAAAAGAACCATGTAATTCTCTGAGATGAATTCACACATCACAAAGCAGTTTCTCAGAAAGATTCTTTCTAGTTTTCATCTTAGTGTATTTTCTTTTTTACTATAGGCCTCAATGCACTCCCAAATATCCCATTGCAGATTCAAGGAAAACAATATTAGCAAACTGCCCCATGAAAAGAAAGGTGTAACGCTGTGAAATGAATTCACACATCACAATGTCCTTTCTCAGAAAGATTCTTTCTACTTTTTTTCTGAGGATATTTTCTTTGTCACCATGGTCTTCAATGTGATCCAAAATATCCCTTCTCAGATTCACCAAAAACGGTGCAGCCAAACTGCTCCATGAAAAGAATGGTGTAACTATGTGAGATGAATTCACACATCACAAAGCTGAGTCTCAGACAGCTTCTTTCTAGTATTTATTTAAGGATAGTTCCTTTTTCTCCATATTCCTCAATGTGCTCCAGAATATCCCATTGCAGATTCCACGAAAAAAGTGATAGCAAACTTCTCAATGAAGAGACCGGTGTAACTCTGTGATATGAATAGACACATCACAAAGCAGTTTCACAGGCAGCTTCTTTCTTGTATTTGTATGAGTATATATACTTTTTCAACTTATACCTCAATGCACTCATGAGTATCTTTTCAGATTCCATGAAAATAGTATTAGAAAACTGCTCCATGAAAGAAAATGTGTAAATCTGTGGGATGAATTCACACATCACAAAGCAGATTCTCAGAAAGATTCTTTTTGTTTTTTTTTTAGGATATTTCCTCAGTCACCATAGGCTTCAATGTGCTCCCAAATATTCTATTGCCAATTCCGTGAAAACAGCATTAGCAAACTTCTCCATGAAAAGAAAGGTGTAACTCTGTGAGGTGAAATCACACATCACAAAGAACTTTCTCAGAAAGCTTCTTTCAATTTTTTATCTTAGGATGTGTCTTTTGTCAACATATGCTTCAATGTGATCCAAAATGTCCCCTCTGAGATTCCTCAAAAACAGTGCTACCAAACAGCTTCATGAAAATAATCGTGTAACTCTGTAAGATGAGTTCACAAATCACAAAGCCGTTTCCCAGAAAGCTTCTTTCTAGTTTTTGTCTGAGGATATTTCCTTTGTCACCATAACCTTCAATGTGCTCCAAATTATTCCTTTGCCAATTCCATGAAAACAGTGTTAGCAAGCTGCTCAATGAAAAGAACAGTGTAACTCTGTGAAATGAATTCACACATCACAAAGCAGTTTCTCAGAAAGCTTTTTTCTAGTTTTTATCTGAGGATATTTCCTTTTTCAAGATAGGCCTCAATACGCTCCCAAATATCCCTTTGCAGATTGTACGAAAACAGTGTTAGCAAAGTGCTCAATGTAAATAATGGTGTATTCTGTGAGACTAATTCGCACATCACAAAGCATTTTCTCATAAAGCTTCTTTCTAGTTTTCATCTTAGGATATTTCCTTAGTCATTGTAGGCTTCAATGCGATCCAAAATATCCCTTATCAGATTCCCCAAATACAGTGCTACCAAACTGTTCCATGAACAGAATCAGGTAACTCTGTGAGATGAATTAACAGAACACTAAGCATTTTCTCATAAAGCTTCTTTCTAGTTTTCATCTTAGGATATTTCCTTAGTCATTGTAGGCTTCAATGCGATCCAAAATATCCCTTATCAGATTCCCCAAATACAGTGCTACCAAACTGTTCCATGAACAGAATCAGGTAACTCTGTGAGATGAATTCACATGTCACAAAGCAGTTTCTCAGAAAGCTTTTTTCTAGTTTTTATATAAGGGTATATCCTTTGTCACCATAGGCTTCAATGAGCTAAAAATATCCCTTTGCAGATTTCAAGAAAACAGTGTTAGCAAACTGCCCCATGAAAATAAAGGTGTAACTCTGTGAGAATAATTCACACATTACAGAGAACTTTCTCAGAAAGCTTATTTCTATTTTTTATCTGAGGATATTTCCTTTGTCACCATAGGCTTCAATGCGATTCAAAATATCCCTTCTCAGATTCGCTGAAACAGTGCTACCAAACTGATCCAGAGAAAAATAGTTTAACTCAGTGGGAATAATTAATACATGGCAAAGTGGTTTCTCAGAAAGTTTCTTTTTAGTTTTTGTATGAGGGTAATCCCTTTGTGAACTTAAGCTTCAATGTACTCTGAAATATCCCATTGCAGATTCCAGAAAACAGTGTTATCAATCTGCTCAATGAAAAGAAAGGTGTAACTCTGTGATGTGAATTTGCACATCACAAAGAACTTTCTCAGAAAGCTTCTTTCTAGTTTTTATCTGAGGATATTTACTTTTTCACCATAGGCTTTAATGCAATCCAAAGCATCCCTTCTCAGATTCCCCAAAAAGTGTGATCAAATTGATCTAAGAAAAGGATCACATAACTCTGTGAGATGAATTCACAAATCACACAGCAGTTTCTCAGAAAGTATCTATCTAGTTTTTGTCTGAGGCTGATTCCATTTCCACAGTAAGTTTCAATGCACTCTGAAATATCCCATTGCAGTTTCCAAGAAAATAGTGTTAACATACTGCTCAATGAAAAGAACAGTGTAATTCTGTGAATTGAATTCACACATCACAAAGCGGTCTCTCAGAATGCTTCTTTTGTTTTTTTCTATGAAGATATTTCCTTTATCAACATAGGCTTCAATGTGCTCCCAAATATCTTATTGCAGATTACATGAAAACAGTGTTATCAATCTGCTAAATGAAAAGGAAAGTGTAACTCTGTGAAATGAATTCAGACATCACAAAGAAGTTTCTCAGAAAGATTCATTTTGATTTTTCCATGAAGATATTTCCTTTTTCAAAATAGGCCTCAATGCACTCCCTTATATCCCTTTGTAGAATCCACGAAAACTGTGTTAACAAACTGCCCCATGAAAGGAAACATGTAACTATGTGAGATGAATGAACACATCTCAAAGAACTTTCTCAGATTGCTTTTTTCTAGATTTTATCTGAGGATACGTCCTTTGTCACCATAGGCTTCAATGTGCTCCGAAATATCCCATTGCAGATTCCAAGAAAACAGTGTTTTAGCAAACTGCTCAATGAAAAGAACAGGGTATCTCTCTGACATGAATTCACACATCACAAAGCAGTTTCACAGAAATGTTTTTTCTAGTTTTTGTGTGAAGGTATTTCCTTTTCCACAATAAGCTTCATTGCACTCCAAAATATGCCATTTTAGATTCCAAAAAAGCAGTTTTAGCAAAATACCTCATGAAAAGAACAGTGAAACTCTCTGTGTTGAAATCAAACACCACAAAGCAGTTTCTCAGAAAGTTCCTTTCCAGTTTTTATATGAGGATATCTCCTTTTTCACTATAGGCCTCAAAGCACTCCCAAGAATCCCTTTGCAGATTCCACCAAAACTGTGTTAGCAAACTGCTCCATGAAAAGTAAAGTGTAAGTCTGTGAGACAAATTCATGCAACACAAAGAACTTTCAGAGAAAGGTTCTTTCTAGTTTTTACACCATAGGCTTCAAAACATTAAAAAATATCCTTTCTCAGATTCCCCAAAAACAATGCTAACAGATTGATCCATGAAAAGAATCGTGTTACACTGTGAGATGAATTAACACATCTCATAGCAGTTCCTTAGAAATCTTTTTTCTGGTTTTTATATGAGTATATTTTCTTTGTCACCATAGGCTTCAATACGATCCAAAATATCCCTTCTCAGATTCTCCAAAAACAGTGCTAACAAACTGCTCCATGAAAAGGATCGTGAAACTCTGAGATGAATTCACAAATGACAAAGGATTTTCTCAGAAAGTTTCTTTCTAGTTACAGTCAGAGGATATTTACTTTATCTTTTTTATTATTATTATACTTTAAGTTCTAGGGTACATGTGCACAATGTGCAGGTATGTTACATATGTATACTTGTGCCATGTTGGTGTGCTGCACCCATCAACTCATCAGCACCCATCAACTCGTTATTTACATAAGGTATAACTCCCAATGCAATCCCTCCCCTCTCCCCCCTCCTCATCATAGGCCTTGGTGTGTGATGTTCCCCTTCCCTGGTCCAAGTGATCTCATTTTCAGTTCCTACCTATGAGTGAGAACATGCGGTGTTTGATTTTATGTTCTTGTGATATGCACTCCAAAATATACCATTGCAGATTCCAAGAAAGTAGTGTTAGCAAACTGCTCATTGAAAAAAACAGTGTAACTCTGTTAGATGAATGAAACAGTGTAATTCTCTGAATTGAATTCACACGTCAGAAAGCAGATTCTCAGAAAGCTTCTTTTTGGTTTTTCCATGAAGATATTTCCTTTGTCACCATAGGCATCAATGCGCTCCCCAATATCCCTTTGCACATTCCATGAAAAACGTGTTATCAAACTGCTCCATGAAAGGAAATGTCTCTCTCAGTGAGATAAATTCACAGATCACAAAGAACTTTCTCAGAAAGCTTCTTTTCAGTTTTTATCCGAGGATATTTCCTTAGACACCATAGGCTTCATGCGACCCAAAATATACCTTCTCAGATTCCCCAAAAACACTTCTACCAAACTGCTCCTTGAAAAGAATCCTGTAACTCTGTGAGATGAATTCACAAAATGGTTCCTCGAAAAACTACTTTCTAGTTATTATATGAGGATATTTTCTTTGTCACCATAAGCTTCAATGCACTCCAAAATATCCCACTGCAGATTCCAAGTAAACAGTGTTAGCAAACTGCTCAATGAAAAGAACAGTGTAACTCTCTGACATGAATTCACACATCACAAAGCAGTTTCTCAGAAAGCTTCTTTTTACTTTTTCTCTGAGGATATTTCCTTTTCACAATAAGCTTCAATGCACTCGCAAATAAGCCATTGCAGATTCCAAGAAACCAGTGTTAGCAAACTGCTCAGTGAAAAGATCAGTGTAACTCCATGAGATCATTTGACAAAACAAAAAGCAGTTTCTCAGAAAGGTTCTTTTTCATATTTGTCTGAGGATATTTCCTTTGTCACCATAGGCTTCAATGCACTTCCAAATATCCTATAGCAGATTGCACACAAAAAGTGTTATCAAACTTCTCAATGAAAAGAATGCTGTAGCTCTGTGAGATGAATTCACACATCACAAAGCAGTTTCTCAAAAAGCTTCTTTCTAGTATTTATCTGAGGATATTTAAGTTTTCACTATAGGCCACAATGTGTTCAAAAATGTCCCTTTGCAGATTCCACGAAAACAGTGTTTGCAAACTACTCCATGAAAAGAAAAGTGTAATTCTGAGAGATGGATTCACGCATCACAAAGAACTTTATCTTGTCTTCTTTCTAGTTTTTATCTGAGGATATTTCCTTAGTCACCACAGTCTTCAATGCAATCCAAAATATCCCTTCTCAGTTTCCCCAAAAACAGTGCTACCAAATTGATAAAAGAAAAGAATTGTGTAACTGTGTGAGATGAATTAACACATCTCAAAGCAGGTCTCAGAAAGCTTCTTTCTAGTTTTTATATGAGGATATTTCCTTTCTCACCATAAGCTTCAATGTGATCCAAAATAACCCTTCTAAGTTTCCCCAAAATGCTGCTGTCAAACTTATCCATGAAAAGAATCATGTAACTCTGTGAGATGAATTCACAGGTCACAAAGCAGTTACTCCGAAAGTTTCTTAGAAAGAAACTAGAAGTTTTTGTCTCAGGACATTTCCTTTTTCACAATAAGCTTCAATGAACTCCGAAATATCCCATTGCTGATTCCAAGAAAACAGTGTTATCAAACTGCTCAATGAAAAGAACAGTGTAATTCTGTGAGTTGAATTCACACCTCAAAGAGCCATTTCTCAGAAGGCATCTTTTTGTTTTTTCTATGAGGATATTTCTTTTGTCACCATGGGGTTCAAGAAACTCCCCAAATATCCTACTGCAGACTCCATGAAAACACTGTTATCAAACTGCACCATGGAAAGAATGGTGTAACTCTGTGTGATGAATTCACATATCCAAAGCATTTTCTCAGAAATCCTCTTTCTAGTTTTCATTGGAGGATATTTACTCTTTCATTATAGGCCTCAATACACTCCCAAATATCCCTTTGCAGATTCCATGAGAACTCGGTTAGCAAACTGCTCCATGAAAACAATGATGTAACTCTGTGAGATGAACGCCCCCATCACGAGGAAGTTCCTCAAAAATCTTCTTTACAGTTTTTATCTTAGGATATTTCCTTTGTCACCTTAGACTTTAAAATGATCCAAAATATCCCTTCTCAGATTCCCCAAAAACACTGCTACCAAACTGATACATGAAAAGAATTGTGTAATTCTGTCAGATGAACTAATGCATCATAAAGCAGTTTCTCAGAAATCTTCTTTCTAGTTTTTGTCTGAGGATATTTCCATTTTCACCATGGGCTTCAATGCACTCTGAAATATCCTATTGCAGATTGCATGTAAGAAGTGTAATCAAATTGCTCAATGAAACAAATGGTATAGCTCTGTGAGATGAACTCACACATCACAAAGCAGTTTCTCAGAAATCTTCTTTCTAGTTTTTATCTGAGGATATTTCCTTTTTCACTACAGGCCACAATGTGCTCCCAAATATCCCTTTGCAGATTCCATGAAAACAGTGGTAGCAAACTTCTCCATGAAAAGATAGGTGTAACACTGTGAGATGAATTCCCACCTCACAAAGAAGTTATTCAGAAATCTTCTTTATAGCTTTAATCTGAGGATATTTCCTTTGTCACCATAGGCTTCAATGTGATCCAAATTATTCCTTTTCAGATTGCCCAAACAAGAAAGACACCAAGAAGAAGCTTTCTGAGAAACTGCTTTGTGATGTGTGAAATCATCTCACAGAATTACAGTGTTCTTTTCATGTTAATTCATCTCCCAGAGTTACACGATCCGTTTCATAGATCTTTTTGGTAGCACTGTTTTTGGGGAACTGAGAAGTGATATTTCAGATCACATTGAAGCCTATGGTGAAAAGGGAAACATCCTCAGATAATAACTAGAAAGGAGCTTTCTGATAAAGTTTTTTGTGATGTGTGAATTCATCTCACAGAGTTACACCTTTCCTTTCATGGAGCAGCTCGCTAACACTGTTTTCGTGGAATCTGCAAAGGGATATTTGGGATGCATTGAGGCCTATATTGAAAAAGGAAATATCCTCAGATCAAAATTAGAAAGATGATTTCTGAGAAACTGCTTTTTGATGTGTGAATTCATCTCACACAGTTACACCATTCTTTTCATTGAGCAGTTTGATAACACTGTGTTCATGGAATCTGCAAAAGGATATTTGGGAGTGCTTTGAAGTCTATGGTGACAAAGGAAATATCCTCAGATAAAGACCAAAAAGAAGCTTTCTGAGAAATGGCTTTGTGATGTGGAAATTCATCTCACAGAGTTACACTGTTCTTTTCATTGAGTAATTTGCTAACACTGTTTTCTTGGACCCTGCAATGGGATATTTTGGAGTGCATTGAAATTTACTGTGAATAAGCAAATATCCTCAGAGAAAAACTGGAAAGAAGCTTTCTGAGAAACTGCTTTATGATGTGTTAATTCTTCTCACAGAGTTACAAAATTCTTTTCATGGATTGGTTTGATAGCACTGTTTTTGGGGAATCTGAGAACGGTTGTTTTGGATCACATTGAAGCCTATGGTGAAAAAGGGAATATACTCAGATTATAACTAGAAATAAGACTTCTGAGAAAGTTCTTAGATATGTGTGAATTCATCTCACAGATTTACACCTTTATTTTCATGGAGCAGTTTGCTAACACTGTTTTTGTGGAATCTGCAGTGGGATGCTTTGGAGTGCATTGAATCTTACATTGACAAAGCAAATACATTCATATAAATATTAGAAACAAGCTTTCTGAGAAACCACTGTGTGATGTGTTAATTAATCTCACAGAGTTACACGATTCTTTTCATGGATCAATTTCTTAGCATTGTTTTTCAGATATCTGAGTAGGGATATTTTGGATAACATTGAAGCCTAGGGTGACAAAGAACTTATCCTCAGATAACAACTAGAAAGAAGCTTTCTGAGAAAGGCTTTTGGGATGTGTGAATTCGTCTCCCAGAGTTACAACTTTGTTTTCATGGAGCAGAGTGCTAACACTGTTTTCATGGAATCTGCAAAGGGATATCTGGGAGTGCACTGAGGCCTATGGTAAAAAGGAAATATCCTCAGATAAAAACTACAAAACTACAAAGAAACTTTTTGAGAAACTGGTTTGTTATGGTTCAATTCTTCTCACAGAGTTACACCATTCTTTTCTTTGAAATGTATGATAACACTGTTTTCCTGGAGTCTGCAATAGGATATTTGGGAGTGCATTGAAGCCTATGGTGACAAAGGAAATATCCCCAGAGAGAAACCAAAAAGAAGTTTTCTGAGAAACTGCTCTGTGATGTGTGAATTCAACTCACAGACATACACTGTTCTAGTCATTGAGCAGTTTGCTAACACTGTTTTCTTGAAATCTACATTGGGATATTTCAGAGCACATTGAAGCTTATTGTGAATTAGCAAATATCCTCAGA
>NW_012099621.1:200245-212580 GCF_000951045.1 Mandrillus leucophaeus
TTCGTGGAGTCTGCAAATGGATATTTGGGAGCGCATTGAGGCCAATAGTGAAAAAGGAAATATCCTAATAGAAAAACTAGAAAGAATCTTTCTGATTCTTTGTGATGTTTGAGTTCAATGCATAGAGTTTCACTGTTGTTTTCATAGAGCAGTTTGCTAGCACTGTTTTCTTGGAATCTGCAATGGCATATTTCTGAGTGCATTGAACCTTAGTGTGAAAAAGGATATATCCTCAGACAAAAACTAGAAAGAAACTTTCAGAGAAACTGCTTTGTGATGTGTGAATTCATGTCAGAGAATTGCCCTGTTATTTTCATTGAGCAGCTTGCTAACACTGTTTTCATGGAATCTGCAATGGGATATTTTGAAGCACATTGAAGCTCATTTTGACAAAGGAAATATCCTCATATAAAAACTAGAAAGAAGCTTTCTGAGAAATCGCTTTGGGATGTGTTAATTCATTTGACAGAGTTACAAGATTCTTTCCATTGATCCGTTTGGTAGCACTGCTATTGGGGAATCCAAGAAGGGATATTTTGGATCGCTTTGAAGCTTATGGTGACTAAGGACATATCCTCACATAAAAACTAGAAAGAGTCAATCTGAGAAAGTTCTTTGTGATGTATGAATCCATCTCACAGAGTTACACGTTTTGTTTCATGGGGGAGTTTGCTATCACAGTTCTCGTGGAATCAGCAAAGGGATATTTCGGAACGCATTGAGGCCTATAGTGAAAATGAAATATCCTCATAGGAAAACCAAAAGGAAGCTTTCTGAGAAACTGCTTTGTGATGTGTGAATTCAATTCACAGAGTTAAACTCTTCCTTTCATTGAGCAGTTTGCTAACACAGATTTCTCGGAATCTGCAATGAGATATTTCAGAGCGCATTGAAACTTTTTGTGAAACAAAAACTAGAAAGACATTTTCTGAGAAACTGTTTTGTGATTTGTGAATTCATCTCAAGGAGTTACACGATTCTTTCCATGGATCAGTTTGAAAGCACTGTTTTTGGGGAATCTGAGAAGGGATACTTTGGATATCATTGAAGTCTATGGTGACTAAGAAAATATCATCAGAAAAAAACTATAAAGGAGCTTTCTGAGAAAGTTCTTTGTGATGTGTGAATTCATCTCACAGAGATACACTTTTGTTTTCATGGAGCAGTTTGCTAATACTGTTTTCGTGTAATCTTCAATAAGATATTTGGGAGCGCATTGAAGCCTATGGTTACAAAGGAATTATCCTCAGACAAACACCAAAGGGAAGTTGTCTGAGAAAGTACTTTGTGGTGTGTGAATTCATCTCACAGAGTTACACCTCTATTTTCATGGAGCAGTTTGCTAACACTGTTTTTGTGGAATCTGCAAAGTGATATTTGGGAGTACATTCAGGCCTACTGTGGGAAATGAAATATCCTCAGATAAAAACTAGAAGGAAGCTTTCTGAGAAATTGCTTTGTGACGTGTGAACTCAACTCACAGAGTTACCCTGTACTTTGCATTGAGCAGTTTGCTTACACTGTTTTCTTGGAATCTGTACTCTGATATTCCTTAGCACATTGAACTTTATGGTGACAAAGGAAATGTCCTCATAGATGAAACAAAAAGAAGCTTTCTGAGAAAGTACTTTGTGATATGTGAATTCATCTCACAGTGTTACACTGCTCTTTTCATTTAGCAGTTTGATAACACTGTTATCGTGGACTCTGCTATAGGATATTTGGGAGTGCATTGAAGCCTATGATGACAAAGCATATATCCTCATAGATAAAGGAAAACGAAGCTATCTGAGAAACTGCTTTGTGTTGTGTGAATTCCTCTCACAGTGTTACACTGTTGTTTTCATTGAGCAGTTTGCTAGCTCTGTTTTCTTGGGATCTTAAAAGGGATATTTTGGAGTGCACTGAAAATTATGGTGACATAGGAAACGTCCTCATAGAAAAGGTAGAAAGAAGCTTTCTGAGAAACTGCTTTATGATGTGTTAATTCATCTCACAGTGTTACACGATTCTCTTCATGGATCACTTTGGCAGCACTGTTTTTGGGGATTCTGAAAAGGGATATTTTGGATCACATTGAAGTCTATGGTGACAAAGGAAATATCCTCAGATAAAAACTAGAAAGAAACTTTCTGATAAAGGTCTTTGTGATGTGTGAATTCACCTCAAAGAGTTACACCTTTCTTTTAATGAAACAGTTTGCTAACATTGTTTTCGTGGAATCTGGAAAGGGATTTTTGGGAGTGCATTGAGACATATAGTGAAAAAGGAAACATCCTCAGATAAAAACTAGAAAGAAGCTTTCTGAGAAACTGCTTTGTGGTTTATGAATTCATCTCACAGTGTTACATGATTGTATTTATGGAGCAGTTTGGTAGCACTTTTTATACAGAATCTGAAAAGGGATGTTTTGGATCGCATTGAAGCCTATGGTGACAAAGGAAATATCCTCAGATAAGAACCAGAAAGAAGCTTTCTGAGAAACTGTTTTATGTTGTGTGAATTCACCTCCCAGATTTACAGGTTTCTTTTCATGGAGCAGTTTGTTAACACTATTTTCATGAAATCTGCAAAGGGATATTTTGGAGCACATTGAGGCCTATAGTGAAAAAGGAAATATCCTCATAGAAAAAGTAGAAAGAAGCTTTCTGAGAATCTGCTTTGTGATTATTGAATTCAAGGCACAGAGTTACACTGTCCTTTTCATGGAGCAGTTTGTTAACACTGTTTTCTTGAATCTACAATGGCATATTTCAGAGTGTATTGAAACTTATGCTAACCAAGAAAATATCCTCATATAAAAACTAGAAAGAAGCCCTCTGAGAAACTGCTTTATGATATGTTAATCCATCTCACAGAGTTACACAATTACTTTCATGGATCAGTTTGGTAGCACTGTTTTTGGGGAATCTGAGAAGGGCTATTTTGGATCACCAGGAAGCCTATGTGACTAAGGGAATATCCACAGATAAAAACTAGAAAGAAGCATTCTGAGGAAGTTCTTTGGAATGTGTGAATTAATCTCACAGAGTTACACCTTTCTTTTCATGGAGCAGTTTGCACACACTGTTTTCGTGGAATCTGTAAAGGGATATTTGGGAGCACTTTGAGGCCTATGGTGACTAAGGAAATATCCTCAGATAAAAACGAGAGAGAAGCTTTCAGAGAAACTGCTTTGTGATGGATGAATTCATCTCACAGAGCTATGCAATGCTTTTCTTTGAGCCTCTTGATAACACTGTTTTCGTGGAGTCTGCCATAGGATATTTGGGAGTGCAATGAAGAACATGGTGACAAAGGAAATATCCTCATAGAAAAACCAAAAAGAAGCTTTCTGAAAAACCGCTTGGTGATGTGATAATTTATCTCACAGAGTTATACGATTCTTTTCATGGATCAGTTTGGTAGCACTGTTTTTGGGGAACTTAAGAAGGGATATTTTGGATCTCATTGAAGCCTGTGGTGACTAAGGAAATATCCTCAGATAAAAACTAGAAAGGAGCTTTCTGAGAAAATTATTTGTGATATGTGAATTCATCTCACAGAGTTAACCTTTGTTTTCAAGGAGCAGTTCACTAACACTGTTTTCGTGGAATACACAAAAGGATATTTGGGAGCGCATTGAAGACTATGGTGAAAAAGGAAATATCATCAGATAAAAACTAGAAAGAAACTTTCTGAGAAACGGCTTTGTGACGTGTGAATTCACCTCACAGAGCTACATCGTGCTTTTCTTTGAGCCGTCTGATAATGCTGTTTTTGTGGAATCTGCCGTAGGATATTTGGGAGTGCATTGAAGCCTATGGTTGCAAAGGAAATATCCTCAGAAGAAAACTAGAAAGAAACTTTCTGAGAAACTGCTTTTTGGTGTGTGAATTCCTCTCACAGCGTTACACTATTCTGTTCATTGATCAGTTTGCTAACACTGTTTGCTTGGAATCTGCAATGGGATATTTTGGGATATTTCAGAATGCTTTGAAGTTTACGATGACAAAGGAAATATCCTGAGACAAAAACTAGAAAGAAGCTTTCCGTTGCATGAGAAGAGTGTTAGCAAACTGCTCCATGAAAAGGACAGTATAACTCTGTGAGATGAATTCACACATCACAAAGAATGTTGTCCAAAAGCTTCTTTCTTGTTTTTATCTGGGGATATTTCCACTTTCACCAGAGGACTCAGTGTGCTCCCAAATATCCCTTTGCAGATTTCACGAAAGCAGTGTTAGCAAATCACTTCATGAAAAGAAAGGTGTAACACTGTGAGATAAATTCATACATCATAAAGAGCTTTCTCAGAAAGTTTCTTTCTAGTTTTAATCTCGGGATATTTCCATGGTCACCATATGCTTCAATGTGATCCTAATATCCCTACTAAGATTCCCCAAAAACAGTGCTATCAAACTGCTCCATGAAAAGAACAGTGTATATCTGTGAAATGAATTCACACAACATAAAAAAGTTTATCAGAATGCGTCTTTATGGTTTTTATCTGTGGACATTTCATTTGTCACCATCGGCTTCAATACACTCCCAAATACCCTATTGCAGATTCCACGAAAACAGTGTTATCAAACTGCTCAATGAAAAGAACATTGTATCTCTGTGAGATGAAGTCGCATCACAACCAGTTTCTCAGAATGCTTCTTTCTAGTTTTTAATCTCAGGATATTTCCTTTTTCACTATAGGCCTCTATGCGCTCCCCAATATCCCTGTGCAGATTCCACAACAACAGATAGCAATCTACTCCATGAAAAGACAGGTGTAACTCAGTGAGATGAATTAACACATCACAAAGCAGTTTCTCATAATTCTTCTTTCCAGTTTTTATATGATTATGTTTACTTTGTCAACATACGCTTCAATGCGATCCAAAATATTCTTTCTCAGATTCCCCAAAAGCATTGCTAACAGACTGATCCAAAAAATAATCGTGTAGCTCTGTGAGATGAATTAAAATATCACAAGGTCGTTTTTAAGAAAGCTTATTTCTTGTTTTTATATGAGGATATTTCCTTTTTCACCATAAGCTTCAATGCACTCTGAAACATACCATTGCAGATTCCAAGAAAACAGTGTTAGCAAACTGCTCAATGAAAAGAACAGTGTAACTCTGTGAGATGAATTCACAAATCACAAAGCAGTTTCTCAGAAAGCTTCTTTCTACTTTTTATCTGAGGATATTACCTTTATCACCATAGACCTCAAAACGCTCCCAAAAATCTCTTTTCAGATTCCAAGAAAACACTGTTAGGACACTTCTCCAAGAAAAGAAAGGTGTAACTCTGTGAGATGAATTCACACATCACAAAGAACTTTCTCAGAAAGCTTCTTTCTAGTTTTTATCTGAGAGTATTTCCTCTGTCACCATAGGCTTCTATATGATCCATAATATACCTCCTCAGATTCCCCAAAAACAGTGCCACCAAACTTCTCCATTAAAAGAATCGTTTAACTCTGTGAAATGAATTCACAAAACTCAAAGCAGTTTCTCACAAAGCTTCCTTCTTCTTTTTGTCTGAGTATATTTCCCTTGTGACCATAAGCTACAACATGTTCCAAATTATCCCACTGCAGATTCCAAGAAAACAGTGTTAGCTGTTAGCAAGCTGCTCAAAGACAAGAACAATGCAATTCTGTTAGATGAATTCACACATCACAAAGCAATTTCTAAGAAACGTTCTTTTTCATTTGTATCTGAGGATATTTCCTTTGTCACGATAGGCTTCAATGTGCTCCCAAATATCCTACTGCAGATTTCATTAAAAAAGTGCTAGCAAACTGCACAATGAAAGGAATGGCATAGCTCTATGAGATGAATTCACACGTCACAAAGCAGTTTCTCAGAATGCTTCTTTTCAGTTTTTAATCTGAGGATTTTTTTTTCACTATAGTCCTCAATGTGCTCCCAAATATCCCTGTGCAGATTCCATGGAAACAGTGTTAGCAAACTGCTCCATGAAAAGAAAGGTGTAACTCTGTAAGATGAATTCACATATCAGAAAGAACTTTCTCAGAAATCTTGTTTCTATTTCTTATCTGAGAATATTTCGTTTGTCAGTTTAGGCTTCAATGCGATCCAAAATATTCTTTCTCAGGTTCCCCAAAAATTGTGCTACTAAACTAATCCCTGTAAAGAATCGTGTAACTCTGAGAGATGAATTAACATATCAGAAAGGAGTTTCGCAGAAAGCTTCTTTCTAGTTTTTATATGACAACATTTCCTTTATCACCATAAGCTTCAATAGACTTAGAAATATCCCATTGAAGATTCCAAGAAAAGAATGTTAGCAAACTGCTCAATGAAAAGAACACTGTAACTCTGTGAGATGAATTCAGTCATCACAAAGCATTTTCATAGAAAGCTTTTTTCTAATTTTTGTCTGAGGATATTTCCTTTTCCACCATAGACCTCAATGGGCTCCCAAATATCCCTTTGCAGGTTCTACAAAAACAGTGTTAGCAAACTGCTCAGTGAAAAGTACAGTGTAACACTGTGAGATGAATTCACACATCACAAAGAACATTCTCAGAAAGATTCTTTCCTGGTTTTATCTGAGGATATTTCCTTTGTCACCATAGACTTCAATGCCATTCAAAATATACCGTCTCAGATTGCCCAAAAACAGTGCCACCAAACTGTTCCATGAAAAGAATCAAGTAACTCTGTGAGATGAATTCACTCATCAGAAAGCAGTTTCTCAGAAAGCTTCTTTGTGCTTTTTCTGTAAGGATATTTCTTTTGTCACCATAGACTTTAATGCACTCCCTTATATCCTATTGCAGATTCCATGAAAACAGTGTCACCAAACTGGGCAAAGAAAAGAACATTATACCACTGTGATGTGAATTCACACATCACAAAGCAGGTTCACAGAAAGCTTCTTTCTATTTTTTTTCTGAGGATATTTCCTTTTTCACTATAGGCAACATTGTGCTACAAAATATCCCTGTGTAAATTCCACGAAAACATTGTTACCAAACTGCTCCATGAAAAGAAAGTTTTAACTCAGTGAGATGAATTAACTCATCATGAAGAAGTTTCTCAGAAAGCTTGTTTGCAGTTTTTACATGAATATATTTCCTTTGTCACTATAGTCTTCAATATGATCAAATATATCCCTTCTCAGGTTCCCCAAAACACTGCTACCAAAATGATTCATAAAAAGAATTGTGCAGCTCTGTGAAATGAATTAACACATCACAAAGCAGTTTCTCAGAAAGCTTCTGTCTAGTTTTTGTGGATATTTCCTTTATCAACATAAGCTTCAATGTGCTCCAAAATATTCCACTGCAGATGGCAAGAAAACAGTTTTCACAAAGTGCTCAATGAAAAGAACACTGTAACTCTGTGAGATGAATTCACGAATCACAAATCAGTTACTCGGAAAGCTTCCTTCTGCTTTTTATCTGAGAATATTTCCTTTATCACCATAGGCCTCAAACAGCTCCCAAATATCCCTTTGCAGATTGCATGAACACAGTGTTGGCACACTGGTCCATGAAAAGAAAAGTGTAACTCTGTGAGATGAATTGACACATCAAAAAGAACTTTCTCAGAAAACTTCTTTCTAGTTTTTATCTGAGGATATTTCCTTTGTCACCATAGGCTTCAATGCGATCCAAAATATCCCTTCTCAGATTCCCCCATAACAGTGCTAACAAACTGATCCATGAAAAGAATCGTGTCACTCTGTAAGATGAATTAACTCTTCACAGAGCAGTTTCTCATAAAGCTTTTTTCTAGTCTTTATCTGAGGATATTTCCCTTGTCACCATAGGCTTCAATACGATCCATAACATCCCTTCTCAGATTGCCCAAAAACAGTGCTATCAAACTGCTCCATGAAAAAAATCATGTAACACTGTGAGATGATTTCACAAACCACAAAACAGTTTCTCAGAAAGTTTCTTTCTGTTTTTTGTCTGAGGATAGTTCCTTTTTCACCATAGACCTCAATGCGCTCACAAATATCCCTTTTCAGTTTCCACGAAAACAGTGTTAGCAAACTGCTCCATGAAAAGAAAGGTGTAACTCTGTGAGGTGAATTCACACTTCAGAAAACAGTTTCTCATAAGCTTCTTTCTGGTTTTTGTCTGGGGATATTTCCTTTGTCACCATATTCTTCAATGTGCTCCCATATATCACTTAGCAGATTCCACAAAAACAGGATTTGAAAACTCCTCCATGAAAAGAAAGCTGTAACTCTGTGAGGTGAATTCACACTTCAGAAAACAGTTTCTCAGAAACCTTCTTTCTAGTTTTTATACAAGTATACATTTTAATCCACTATAGGCCTCATAGCAGTGCCAAATATCCCTTTACAGATTTCAAAAAACAGTGTTAGCTAACTTCTCCATGAAAAGAAAGGCATAGCTCTATTGGATGAATTCACACATCACAATGAACTTTGTCAGAAAGTTTCTTTCTAGTTCTTATCTGAGACTATTTTGTTTGTCACCATATTCATCAAAACAATCCAAAATATCCCTTCTCAGATTCCCCAAAAATAGTGCTACCAAAATGCTCCATGAAAACAATGGCTTAACTCTGTGAGCTGAATTCACCCATTACAAAGCAGTTTCTCCGAATGCTTCTTTCTAGTATTTATCTGCCTATGTATTTTTTTCACTATATGTCTCAGGGCCCTCCCAAATATCCACTTTCAGATTCCATGAAAACAGTGTTAGCAAACTTCTCTATGAAAATAAAGGTGTAACTCTGTGAGATGAATTCACACATCAACAAGAACTTTCTCAGAAAGCTTCTATCTAGTTTTTATCTGAGGATATTTCCTTAGTCACCATAGGCTTCAATGCGATACATAATATCCCTTCTCAGATTTCCTAAAAACAGTACTACCAAACTGCTCCATGAAAACAACAGTGTAACACTGTGAGATGAATTAACACATCACAAAACTGTTTCCACATAGCATCTTTGTTGTTTTTATATGAGGATATTTCCTTTGTCACCATAAACTTCAAAGTGGTCAAAATATCATATTGCAGATTAAAAGAAAACAGTGTTAGCAAATTGCTCAATGAATAGTGTAGCTCTGTGACATGAATTCACACATCACAAGGCAGTCTCTCATAAAGCGTCCTTCTATTGTTTATCTCAGGATATTTACTTTTTTGCTATAGGCCTCTATGGGCTCTGAAATATCCCTTTGCAGATTCCACAAAAACAGTGTCAGCAAGCTGCTCCATGAAAACAAAGGTGTAGCTATGTGAGATGAATTCACACATCTGAAAAACTTTCTAGGAAATCCTGTTTCCAGTTTTAATCTGATGATATTCCCTTTGTCACTGTAGGCTTCAATGCGATCCACAATATCCCTTTTCAAATTCCCCAAAAACAGTGCTTCCAAACTGCTCCATGAAATGTTTTGTGTAAATCAATGAGATGAATTCACAAATCACAAAATAGTTTCTCAGAAAGCTTCTTTCTAGCTTTGTCTGAGGATATATCCTTTGTCATCATAAGCTTCAATGCGCTCTGAAATATCCTATGCAGATTCCAAGAAAACAGTGTTAGCAAACTGCTCAATGAAAAGAACACTGTAACTCTATGAGATGAATTCACACATCACAGAGAAGTTTCTCAAAAAATTTCTTTCTAGCTTTTATCTGAAGATATTCACTTTTTCACCACAGGCCTCGATGCACTCCCAAATATCCCTCTGCAGATTCCATAACAACAGTGTTAGCAAACTGCTCCATGAAAAGAAAAGGTGTAACTCAGTGAGATAATTCAAACATCACAAAGAACTTTCTCAGAAATCTTCTTTCTAGTTTTTACCTGAGGATATTTACTTTGTCACCATAGGCTTTAATGCAATCCAAAATATCGCCTATCAGATTAACCAAAAACAGTGCTACCAAACTGCTCCATGAAAAGCATGGCATAACTCTGTGAGATGAATTAGGACTTCACAAAGCTGTTTCTCAGATAGCATCACTCTGGTTTTTGGATGAGAATATTTCCTTTGTCACCATAATCTTCAAAGCACTCCAAAATATCATATTGCAGATTAAAAGAAAACAGTGAGTGTTAGTAAACTGCTCAATGAAAAGGACAGTGTAACTCTGTGAGATGAATTTACACATCACAAGGCAGTTTCTCAGAAACCTTCTTTCTAGTTTTTATCTGAGGATATTTGCTTTTTCACCATAGGCCTCAACGCGATCCACAATATCCCTTCTGAGATTCTCCAAAAACAGTACTACCAAACAGATCCATAAATAGAATGGTGTAACTCTGTGAGATGAATTCACACATCACAAAGCTATTTCTCAGAAATCATCTTTCTGGTTTTTGACTGAGGATATTTCCTTTTTAACCATATTCCTCAATGTGCTCCCAAATATCCCATGGCAGATTCCACGAAAAGAGTGTTAGCAAACTTCTCAATGAAAGGAGAGCTGTACCTTTGTGAGATGAATTTACACGTCAAAAACAAGTTTCTCAGAGTTTCTTTCTAACTTTTATCTGGGGATATTTCCTTTTTTACCATAGGCCTCAAGGCACTCCCAAATACCCCTGTGCAGATTCCAAGAAAACAGTGTTAGCAAGCTGCTCCATGAGAAGAAATGTGTATTTCCTTCATCACTATAGTCTTCAATGCGATCCAATATATCCCTTCTCAGATTCCCCAAAAACAGTGTAAGCAAACTGCTCCATGAAAAGAATTGTGTAACTCTGAGAGATGAATTCACAAATCACAAAGCAGTTCTCGAAAGCTTCTTTCTAGTTTTTGTATGAGGAAATTTTCATTTTCACTGTAGGCCTCAATGTGCTCCCAAATATCCCCAGTCAGATTCCATGAAAATAGTGTTAGCAAACTGCTCCATGAAAAGAAACATGTAAACCTGTGAGATTAATTCACACATCACAAAGCAGTTTCTCAGAAAGTTTTTTTTTTGTTTTTATCTGAGCATATTTCCTTTGTCTACATAGGTTTCAATGCACTCCCAATTATCCCCTTGCAGATTACCTGACAACAGTGTTAGCAAACTGCTCTAAGAAAACAATCGTTTTACCCTTTGAGATGAGTTCACAAATCACAAAGCAGTTTCTCAGAAAGCTTCTTTCCAGTTTTTTTTCTGAGGATATTTCCTTTTTCACCATTGTCTTCAATGGGATCCAAAATATCCATTCTCAGATTCCCCAAAAACAGCACTACCAAACTGATCCATGAAAAGAATTGTGTAACTCTATGAGATGAATTAACACATCGCAAAGTGGTTTCTAAGAAAGCTTCTATGTAGTTTTATTTCAGGATATTACCTTTTTCACCCTAAGCTTCAATGAGCTCCGAAATATCAGATTGCAGATTCCAAGAAAACAGTGTTAGCAAACTGCTCACTGAAAAGAACAGTGTAATTCTGTGAGGTGAATTCATACATCATCATGAAGAAGTTTCTCAGAAAGCTTGTTTGCAGTTTTTACATGAATATATTTCCTTTGTCACTATAGTCTTCAATATGATCAAATATATCCCTTCTCAGGTTCCCCAAAACACTGCTACCAAAATGATTCATAAAAAGAATTGTGCAGCTCTGTGAAATGAATTAACACATCACAAAGCAGTTTCTCAGAAAGCTTCTGTCTAGTTTTTGTGGATATTTCCTTTATCAACATAAGCTTCAATGTGCTCCAAAATATTCCACTGCAGATGGCAAGAAAACAGTTTTCACAAAGTGCTCAATGAAAAGAACACTGTAACTCTGTGAGATGAATTCACGAATCACAAATCAGTTACTCGGAAAGCTTCCTTCTGCTTTTTATCTGAGAATATTTCCTTTATCACCATAGGCCTCAAACAGCTCCCAAATATCCCTTTGCAGATTGCATGAACACAGTGTTGGCACACTGGTCCATGAAAAGAAAAGTGTAACTCTGTGAGATGAATTGACACATCAAAAAGAACTTTCTCAGAAAACTTCTTTCTAGTTTTTATCTGAGGATATTTCCTTTGTCACCATAGGCTTCAATGCGATCCAAAATATCCCTTCTCAGATTCCCCCATAACAGTGCTAACAAACTGATCCATGAAAAGAATCGTGTCACTCTGTAAGATGAATTAACTCTTCACAGAGCAGTTTCTCATAAAGCTTTTTTCTAGTCTTTATCTGAGGATATTTCCCTTGTCACCATAGGCTTCAATACGATCCATAACATCCCTTCTCAGATTGCCCAAAAACAGTGCTATCAAACTGCTCCATGAAAAAAATCATGTAACACTGTGAGATGATTTCACAAACCACAAAACAGTTTCTCAGAAAGTTTCTTTCTGTTTTTTGTCTGAGGATAGTTCCTTTTTCACCATAG
>NW_012099621.1:212630-216123 GCF_000951045.1 Mandrillus leucophaeus
TTGATTTCACACATCACAAAACAGTTTCTCAGAAAGCTTCTTTATAGATTTTATGAGGATATTTCCTTTTTCACCATAGACCTCAATGTGCTCCCAAATATCCCTTTGCAGATTCCATGATAACAGTGTTAGCAAACTGCTCCATGAAAAGGAAGTTGTAACTCTGTGAGATGAATTCATACATCACAAAGAAGTTTCTCTGAAAGCTTTTTTCTAGTTTTAATCTGAGGATATTTCCTCTGACACTATAGGCTTCAATGCAATCCAAAATATCCCTTCTCAGATTCAGCAAAAACAGGGACACCAAACTGCACCATAAAAAGAATCCTGTAACTCTGTGAGATGAATTCAGAAATCACAAAGCAGTTCCTCAGACAGCTTCTTCCTAGTTTTTGTCTGAGGGTATTTCCTTTGTCACCACAAGCTTCAATACACTCCGAAAAATACCATTGTAGATTCCAAGAAAACAGTTTAACATACTGATCAATGAAAAGAACAGTGTAACTCTGTAAGATGAATTTACATATCACAAAGAAGTTTCTCAGAAAGCCTCTATTTGGTTTTATCTGAGGATATTTCTTTGTCACCATAGGCTTCAATGCACTTCCAAATATCCTACTGCAGATTCCAGGAAAATACTGTTATTAAACTGCTTAATGAAAAAAATGGTGTAACTCTAAGATGAATTCACACATCACAAAGCAGTTTCTCAGAAAGCTTCTTTCTAGTTCTTATCTGAGGGTATTTCCTTTCTCATGATAGTAATTAATGTGCTCCAAATCATCCCTTTGCAGATTCTGTGAAACAGTGTTAGCAAACTGCTATATGTAAAGAAAGGTGTAACTCTGTGAGATGAATTCACACATCTCAAAGCAGTTTCTCAGAAAGCTTCCTTCTAGTTTTTATATGAGGATATTTCCTTTGTCACCATAGGCTTTAATGTGATTCAAATGATCACTTCTCAGATTCCCGGGAAACTACCAAACTGCTCTATTAAAAGAATTGTGTAACTCTGTGAGATGAATTCACAAATCACAAAGCAGTTTCTCAGAAAGCTTCTTTCTAGTTTATGTCAGAGGATATTTCCTTTGTCACCACAAGCTTCAATGCGCTGCAAAATATGCCATTGCAGATTCCAAGAAAACAGTGTAAGCAAACTGCTCAATGAAAAGAACAGTGTAATTCTGTGTGTTGAATTCAAATATCACAAAACAGTTTCTCAGAAAGCTTCATTTTGGTTTTTCTATGAGGATATTTCCTTTGTCACCATAGGCCTCAATACACTACCAAATATCCCTTTGAAGATTCCACGAAAGCAGTGTTACCAATCTGCTCTGTGAAAAGAAAGGTGTCACTCTGTGAGATAAATTCACACATCACAAAAACTTTCTCAGAAAGCTTCTTTCTAGTTTTTATCGGAGGACATTTCCTTTTTCACCGTAGGTCTCAATGCACTCCCAAATATACCTTTGCAGATTCCATGAAAGCAGTGTTAGCTAATTGCTCCATGAAAAGAAAGGTGTAACTATCTGAGGTGGATTCACACATAACAAAGAACTGTGTTGAATTCACATATCACAAAGCCATTTCTCACAAAGCTTCTTTTTGGTTTTTCTATGGGGATATTTCCTTTATCACCATAGGCTTCAATACAGTTCAACATATCATATTGCAGACTCCACGAAAACAGTGTTATCATGTAGCTCAAAAAAGGAACAGTTTAGCTCTGTGAGATGAATTCACCCATCACAAAGCAGTTTCTCACAAAAACTTCCTTCTAGTTTTTTTCAGAGAATATTTCCTTTCTCATCATTGGTTTCAATGTGTTCCCAAATAACCCACTACGTATTCCATGAAAACAGTGTTAGCAACCTGCTCCATGAAATGTGTAACTCTGTGAGACGAATTCACACATCACAAAGAAATTTTTCAAAAGCTTCTTTCTAGTTTTTATCTGAGGATATTTCCTTTGTCAATATAGGCTTCAATGTGTTCCAAAATATCACTTCTCAGATTCCCCAAAAACAGTGCTATCAAAGTGATCCATTGAAAGCATTGTGTAACTCTGTGATGTGAATTCACAAACTACAAAGGAGTTTCTCAGAAAATTTCTTTCAAGTTTTAGTCTAGGGATATTTAATTTTTAAGAGTAGTCTCCAAAGTGCTTCAAAATATGTCATTGCAGATTCTAAGAGAACAGTGTTAGCAAACTGCTCAATGAAAAGAACAGTGTAACTCTATGAGATGAATTCACATGTCACTAAGCAGTTTCTCAGAAAGCTTCTTTCTCTTTTTTTATGAGGATATTTATTTTTTCACTATAGGCCTCAATGCGCTCGCAAATATCCCTTTGTGGATTCCATGAAAACTGTGTTAGCAAACTGCTCCATTAAAAGAAAGGTGTTTCTCCATGAGAGGAATTCACACATCACAAAAGACTTTCTCAGAAAGCTTCTTTCTAGTTTTTAACTGAGCATATTTCCTTAGTCACCACAGGCTTCAGTGCGATCCAAAATATCCCTTCTCTGATTCCTCAAAAAAAGAGATATCAAACTGATCCATGAAAAGAATCACATAACTCTGTGTGATGAATTCACAAATCACAAAGAAGTTTCTCAGAAAGATTATTTCTACTTTTCATCTGAGGATATTTCCTTTGTCACCATAGGCTTCAATGCACTCCCAAATATCCTTTTGCAGATTCTACAAAAACAGTGTTAGCAAACTGCTCAATGAAAAGAACAGGGTAACTTTGTTAGTCGAATTCACACATCACAAAGCAGTTTCTCCAAAAGCTTCATTTTGGTTTTTCTATGGGGATATTTCCCTTTTCACCATGGGCTTCAATGCATTCCAAATATCCTGTTGCAGAATCCACGAAAACAGTGTTATCAAATGGCCCAAGTAAAAGAATGGTGTAGCTCTGTGAGATGAATTCGCCCATCACATCGTAGTTTCTCAGAAAATTCTTTCTAGTTTTTATCTGAGGAAATTTCCTTTTTCGCTATAGGCCTCAATGCACTCCAAAATATCCCTTTGCAGATAAACGAATACAGTGTTAGTGAACTGCTACATAAAAAGAAAGGTATAACTCTGTGAGATGAATTCACACATTATGAAGAACTTTCTCAGAAAGCTTCTTTCTAGTTTTTATCTGAAGATATTTCCTTATTCATCATATTCTTCAATGCGATCCAAAACAGCACTTCTCAGTTTACCCAAAAACAGTGCTACCAAACTGTTCCATGAAAAGAGTCGTGTAACTCTGTTAGATGAATTCACAAATCACAAAGCAGTTTCTCAGAAAGTTTCTTTTTAATTTTTAAATGAGGATATTTCCTTTGTCACCATAGGCTTCAATGTGATAAAAAATATCACTACTCATATTCCCCAGAAACAGGGCTATCAAACTGATCCATGAAAAGAATCATGTAACTCTGTGAGATGAATTCACAAATCACAAAGCAGTTTCTCAGGAAGTTTCTCTTTTTTT
>NW_012099621.1:216718-218996 GCF_000951045.1 Mandrillus leucophaeus
TTCTCAGATTCCCCAAAAACAGCACTACCAAACTGATCCATGAAAAGAATTGTGTAACTCTATGAGATGAATTAACACATCGCAAAGTGGTTTCTAAGAAAGCTTCTATGTAGTTTTATTTCAGGATATTACCTTTTTCACCCTAAGCTTCAATGAGCTCCGAAATATCAGATTGCAGATTCCAAGAAAACAGTGTTAGCAAACTGCTCACTGAAAAGAACAGTGTAATTCTGTGAGGTGAATTCATACATCACAAAGCAGTTTCTCAGAAAGCTTCTTTCTAATTTTTCTCTGAGGGTATTTCCTTTTTCACCATAGCCCTCAATGCATTCGCAAATTATCCCTTTGAAGACTCCATAAAAATACTTAGAGCAAATTACTCCATGAAAAGAAAGGTGTCAATCTGTGTGATGAATTCATACATCATTAATCAGTTTCTCAGAAATCTTGTTTTTGGTTTTTGTCTCATTATATTTTCTTTATTACCATCGGCCTCACCTTGTTCCCAAATATCCCTTTGCAGGTTCCACGAAAATAGTGTTAGCAAACTGCTCCTTGGAAAGAAAGGTGTAACTCTGTGAGATGAATTCACCCATGACCAAACAGTTTCTCAGAAAGTTTCTTTTTGATTTATGTCCGGGAATATTTCCTTTGTCACCATACTCTTCAAAGTGCTCCCAAGTATCGTATTGCAAATTCCATGAAGACAGTATTATCAAAATGCTCAATGAAAACAGTACTGTATACCTGTGAGATGAATTCACACATCCAAAAGCAGTTTCTGAGAAATACTATTTCTAGTTTTTATCTGAGGATATTTCCTTTTTCACCATAGGCCTCAATGCACTCTGGAATATCCCATCACAGATTCCACAAAAAAATGTGAGCACACTTCTCAATGAAAAAAATGCTGTAACTCCGTGAGATGAATTCACACATCACAAAGTAGTTTCTCAGAAAGTTTCTTTCTAGATTTTAGCTGAGGATATTTCCTTTGCTATCAAAGGCTTCAATGCAATCCAAAATATTCCTTTTCATATTCCCCAAAAACAGTGCTATCAAACTGATCTGTTGGAAGTATCACGTAACGCTGTGAGATGGATTCACAAACCACAAAGTAGTTTCTCAGAAAGCTTCTTTCCAGTTTTTTTCCCTGAGGATATGTCCTTTTTTACCATTTGCCTCAATTCCTTTTTGGATATACCTTTGCAGATTCCACAAAAATAGTTTTAGCAAATGGCTCCATGAAAATAAAGGGGTAAATGTGTGAGATGAATTCACACATCACCAAGCAGTTTCTCAGAAAGCTTCTTTTTGTTTTCTGTCTGATTATATTTCCTTTGTCAACATAGGCTTCAATATGCTCCCAAAAACTCTTCTCAGATACCACAAAAACAGTGATGATGGACTGCTCAATCAACAAAAAGGTTAAAATCTATGAGACGAATACACACATCAGAAAACAGTGTCTGGAAAAGCTTCTTTCTAGTTATTATCTGAAGTAATTTCATTTTTCTCCGTAGGCCTCTAGGAGATCCCGAATATCCCTTTGTGTATTCCATAAAAACAGTATGCCATTGCAGATTCCAAGAGAACTGTGTTAGCAAACTAATCAATGAAAAGAACAGTGTAACTCTGTGACTTGATTTCACACATCACAAAACAGTTTCTCAGAAAGCTTCTTTATAGATTTTATGAGGATATTTCCTTTTTCACCATAGACCTCAATGTGCTCCCAAATATCCCTTTGCAGATTCCATGATAACAGTGTTAGCAAACTGCTCCATGAAAAGGAAGTTGTAACTCTGTGAGATGAATTCATACATCACAAAGAAGTTTCTCTGAAAGCTTTTTTCTAGTTTTAATCTGAGGATATTTCCTCTGACACTATAGGCTTCAATGCAATCCAAAATATCCCTTCTCAGATTCAGCAAAAACAGGGACACCAAACTGCACCATAAAAAGAATCCTGTAACTCTGTGAGATGAATTCAGAAATCACAAAGCAGTTCCTCAGACAGCTTCTTCCTAGTTTTTGTCTGAGGGTATTTCCTTTGTCACCACAAGCTTCAATACACTCCGAAAAATACCATTGTAGATTCCAAGAAAACAGTTTAACATACTGATCAATGAAAAGAACAGTGTAACTCTGTAAGATGAATTTACATATCACAAAGAAGTTTCTCAGAAAGCCTCTATTTGGTTTTATCTGAGGATATTTCTTTGTCACCATAGGCTTCAATGCACTTCCAAATATCCTACTGCAGATTCCAGGAAAA
>NW_012099621.1:219046-232417 GCF_000951045.1 Mandrillus leucophaeus
CATGAAAACAGTGTTAGCAACCTGCTCCATGAAATGTGTAACTCTGTGAGACGAATTCACACATCACAAAGAAATTTTTCAAAAGCTTCTTTCTAGTTTTTATCTGAGGATATTTCCTTTGTCAATATAGGCTTCAATGTGTTCCAAAATATCACTTCTCAGATTCCCCAAAAACAGTGCTATCAAAGTGATCCATTGAAAGCATTGTGTAACTCTGTGATGTGAATTCACAAACTACAAAGGAGTTTCTCAGAAAATTTCTTTCAAGTTTTAGTCTAGGGATATTTAATTTTTAAGAGTAGTCTCCAAAGTGCTTCAAAATATGTCATTGCAGATTCTAAGAGAACAGTGTTAGCAAACTGCTCAATGAAAAGAACAGTGTAACTCTATGAGATGAATTCACATGTCACTAAGCAGTTTCTCAGAAAGCTTCTTTCTCTTTTTTTATGAGGATATTTATTTTTTCACTATAGGCCTCAATGCGCTCGCAAATATCCCTTTGTGGATTCCATGAAAACTGTGTTAGCAAACTGCTCCATTAAAAGAAAGGTGTTTCTCCATGAGAGGAATTCACACATCACAAAAGACTTTCTCAGAAAGCTTCTTTCTAGTTTTTAACTGAGCATATTTCCTTAGTCACCACAGGCTTCAGTGCGATCCAAAATATCCCTTCTCTGATTCCTCAAAAAAAGAGATATCAAACTGATCCATGAAAAGAATCACATAACTCTGTGTGATGAATTCACAAATCACAAAGAAGTTTCTCAGAAAGATTATTTCTACTTTTCATCTGAGGATATTTCCTTTGTCACCATAGGCTTCAATGCACTCCCAAATATCCTTTTGCAGATTCTACAAAAACAGTGTTAGCAAACTGCTCAATGAAAAGAACAGGGTAACTTTGTTAGTCGAATTCACACATCACAAAGCAGTTTCTCCAAAAGCTTCATTTTGGTTTTTCTATGGGGATATTTCCCTTTTCACCATGGGCTTCAATGCATTCCAAATATCCTGTTGCAGAATCCACGAAAACAGTGTTATCAAATGGCCCAAGTAAAAGAATGGTGTAGCTCTGTGAGATGAATTCGCCCATCACATCGTAGTTTCTCAGAAAATTCTTTCTAGTTTTTATCTGAGGATATTTCCTTTTTCGCTATAGGCCTCAATGCACTCCAAAATATCCCTTTGCAGATAAACGAATACAGTGTTAGTGAACTGCTACATAAAAAGAAAGGTATAACTCTGTGAGATGAATTCACACATTATGAAGAACTTTCTCAGAAAGCTTCTTTCTAGTTTTTATCTGAAGATATTTCCTTATTCATCATATTCTTCAATGCGATCCAAAACAGCACTTCTCAGTTTACCCAAAAACAGTGCTACCAAACTGTTCCATGAAAAGAGTCGTGTAACTCTGTTAGATGAATTCACAAATCACAAAGCAGTTTCTCAGAAAGTTTCTTTTTAATTTTTAAATGAGGATATTTCCTTTGTCACCATAGGCTTCAATGTGATAAAAAATATCACTACTCATATTCCCCAGAAACAGGGCTATCAAACTGATCCATGAAAAGAATCATGTAACTCTGTGAGATGAATTCACAAATCACAAAGCAGTTTCTCAGGAAGTTTCTCTTTTTTTGGTCTGAGGATATTTCCTTTGTCACCATAAACTTCAATGTGCTCTGAAATATCCCATTGCAGATTAAAAGAAAACAGTGTTAGCAAACTGCTTAATGAAAAGAACAGTGTAACTCTGAGAGTTGAATTCACATGGCACAAAGCAGTTTCTCAGAAAGTTTCTTTCTCATTTTTCTATGAGGATATATCGTTTTTCACTATAGGCCTCAATGCATTCCCAACTATCCCTTGCAAATTCCACTAAAACAGTGTTAGCAAACTGCTCCATGAAAACGAAGGTGTTTCTCTGAGGTGAGTTCACACATCATAGGTAACTTTCCCAGAAAACTTCCTTCTAGTTTTTTTCTGAGGATATTTACTTAGTAACTACAGGCTTCAATGCGATCCAAAATATCCCAGAAAGCTTCTTCCTAGTTTTATCTGAGGATATTTCCTTAGTCCCCATAGGGCTCAAGGTTATCCAAAATATGCCCTCTCAGATTCCACAAAAATATTGCTAACAAACTGATCCACAAAAAGTATCATGTAACTCTGTGAGCTGAATTAACACATCAGAAAGCAGTTTCTCAGAAAGCTTCTTTCTAGTTTTTATATAAGGATATTTCCTTTGTCACAATAAGCTTCATTGTGCTCCAGAATATCCCATTGCAGTTTCCAAGATAACAGTGTTAGCAAACTCCTCAATGAAGAAAATAGTGTAATTCTGTGAGATGAATTCACACATCACAAAGCAGTTTCTCAGAAAGCTTCTTTCTACTTTTTATCTGAGGATATTTCCTTTTTCAGGACAAGCCTCAATGTGTTCCCAAATATCCCATTGCAGATTCCTCAAAAACAGTGTTAGCAAACTGCTCAATTAAAAGAAAGGTGTATCTCTGTGAGATGAATTCACATATCACAAAGAAATTTCTCAGAAAGCTTCTTTCTATTTTTTTTCTGAGAATATTTCCTTTGTCACCACAGGCTCCAATGCGATCCAAAATATCCCTTCTCAGATTCCCCAAAAGCAGTGCTATGAAACTGATCGATTGAAAGCATCATGTAACTCTGTTAGATGAATTCACAAATCACAAAGGAGTTTCTTAGAAAGTTTCTTTCTAGGTTTTGTCTGAGGATATTGAATTTTTAACAATAGAATTCAATGCACTCTGAAATATGCCATTGCAGATTCAAAGAAAACAGTGTTAGCAAACTGCTCAATGAAAAGAGCAGTGTTACTCTGTGAGCTGAATTCACTCATCTCAAAGCAGTTTATCAAAAAGCTTCTTTCTAGTTTTTATCTGAGGTTATTTCCTTTTTCACCATAGGCCTCAATCTGCTCCCAAATATCCCTTTGTAGATTCCATGAAAACAGCGTTAGCAATCTGATCCATGAAACAGAAGGTTTGACTCTGTGAGATGAATTAACACATCTGAAAAACTTTCTCAGAAAGCTTCTTTCTACTTTTTATCTGAGGATATTTCCTTTGTCACGATAGTCTTCAATGTGATTCAAAATATTCCTCCTCAGTTTCCCCAAAAACAGTGCTATCAAACTGATCCATTGAATACATCTTGTAACTCTGTGAGATGAATTCACGAATCACAAAAGAGTTTCTCAGAACCTTTCTGTCTAGTTTTGGTCTGAGGATATTTACTTTCTAAGAGCAGGCTTCAATGAGCTCCAAAATATGACATTGCAGATTCCAAGAAAACAGTGCCAGCAAACTGCTCTATGAAAAGAACAGTTTAACTGTGTGAGTCGAATTCACACATCACTAAGCAGTTTCTCAGAAAGCTTCTTTCTCATTTTTCTATGATATATTTCCTTTTTCAATATAGTCTGCAATGTACTCACAAATATCCCTTTGTAGATTCCACAAAAACTGTGTTTTCAATCTGCTCCCTGAAAATAAAGGTGTAACTCTGTGAGATGAATCCACACATCACAAAGAACTTTCTCAGAAAGCTTCTTTCTAGTTTTTAACTGAGGATATTTCCTGAGTCACCATAGGCTACAATGTGATCCAAAATATCCCTTACCAGATTGAGCTAAAAGAGAGCAACCAAACTACTCCATGAAAGAATCATGTAACTGTGAGATGAGTTCACAAATCAGAAAGCAGTTTCTCAGAAAGCTTCTTTCTAATTTTTGTCTGAGGATATTTCCTTTGTTACCATAAGTTTCAATGTGCTTTCAAATGTCCCATTGCGAATTTCAAGAAAACAGTGTTAGCAAGCTGTTCAATGAAAAGAATAGTGTAACTCTGTGAGATGAATTCACACAACACAAAGCAGTTTCTCAGAAACCTTCTTTTTGGTTTTTATCTGAATATATTTCCTTTGTCACCATAGGCTTCAATGTGCTCCCAAATATCCTATTGAAGGTTCCATGAAAAAAGTAGTATCAAACTGCTTAATGAAAAGAATCGTGTATCTCTAGGAAATGAATTCACACATCACAAAACATTTTCTCAGAAAGCTTCTTTCTAGTTTTTATCTGAGATATTTTCTTTTTCACTATAGACCTCAATGGCTCCCAAATATTACTTTGCAGATTCCACAAAAACAGTGTTAGCAAAGTTCTCCATGAAAAGAAAGGTGTAACTCTGTGAGATGAATTCACAGATCGCAAAGAGCTTTCTAAGAAAGATTCTTCTTAGTTTTTATCTGAGGATATTTCCTTTGTCACCATGAGTTTCAATGCAATCCATAATATCCTTTTCAGATTCCCCGAAAACAATGCTACCAAACTTTTCCATGATAAGAATCGTGAAACTCCATGAGATGAACTCACAAATCACAAAGCAGTTTCTCAGAAAGCTTCTTTCTAGCTTTTGTCTGAGGACATCTCATTTGTCACCCTAAACTTCAATGTGCTCCAAAATGTCCCAGTGCAGTTTCCAAGAAAACAGTGTTAGCAAACAGCTGAATGAAAAGAACAGTGTAATTCTATAAGATTAATTCACACATTACAAAGCAGATTCTCAGAAAACTTCTTTCTAGTTTTTATCTGAGGATATTTCCTTTTTCACCATCAGCCTCAATGCACTCCCAAACATCCCTTGAGGATTCCATGAAAACAGTGTTAGCAAACTGCTGAATGAAATAAACAGTGTAATTCTGTAAAATGAATTCACACATCACAAAGCTCTTTCTCAACCAGCTTCTTTCTAGTGTTTATCTGAGGATATTTCCTTTTTCACCATATTCCTCAATGCACTCCCAAATATCCCATTGCAGATTCCACGAAGAAAGTGTCAGCAAACTTCTCAATGAAAGGAATGGTGTAACTCTGTGAGATGAATTCACACATCACAAAGCAGTTTCTCAGAAAGCTTCTTTCTAATCTTTATCTGAGGATATTTCGTTTGTCACCATAGGCTACAATGGGATCCAAAATCTCCACTCTTAGATTACTCAAAAACAATGCTACCAAACTGCTCCATGAATTGAATCACGTAACTCTCTATGATGAATTCAAAAATCACAAAGCAGTTTCTCATAAAGCTTCTTTCTAGTTTTTGTCTGAGGATATTTCCTTTTTCACCATAGGCCTCAAAGTGCTCATGAATATTCCTTTGCAGATTCCAGGAAAATAGTGTTAGCAAACTGCTCCATGAAAATAAAGGTGTAAATTTGTGAGATAAATTCACCCATCAGAAAACATTTTCTCAGAAAGCTTCTTTCAGGTTTTTGCCTGAGGATATTTCCTTTGTCACCATAGGCTCCAATACACTACCAAATATCCTATTGCAGATTCCCCAAAAACATTGCTACCATTCTGCTCCATGAAAGAATGGTGTAACTGTGAAATGAATTCACACATCACAAAGCTGTTTCTCAGAAACCTTCTTACTACTTTTTATCTGAGGATATTTACTTTTTCACCATATCCCTCTATGGGATCCCGAATATACCATTTCAGATTCCATGAAAAAAGTATTAGCAAACTTCTCAATGAAAAGAACAGTGTTACTTTCATCACAAAGCGGTTCCTCAGAAAGCTTATATCTACCTTTTCTATTTGAATATTTCCTTTTCCACCATTGGCTTCAACTCACTCCCAAATATCCCTTTCTAGATTCCATGAAAACAGTGTTTGCAAACTGCTCCATGAAAATAAATGTATTACTCTGTGAGATGAATAGACACATCACAAAGAAGTTTGTCAGACAGCTTCCTTCTAGTTTTTTTCTGAAGATATTTCCTTTGTCAGCATATGCTTCAATGAAATCCAAAATAACCTTTTTCAGATTCCCCAAAAAGAGTGCAACCAAACTGCTCCACAAAAAGAAAGGTGTAACTCTGTGAGATGAATTCACACATTACAAAGCAGTTTCACAGATGCTTTCTTATTGGTTTTATTGGAGGATATTTCCTTTTTCACAGTAGGCCTCAATGGGCTCTCAAATATCCCTTAGCAGATTCCCTGAAAACACATTAGCAACTTTTCCATGAAAAGAAAGGTGTAATTCTAGGAGATGAATTCACACATCACAAAAAAATTTCTCAGAAAGCTTATATAGAGTTTTTATCTGAGGATATTTCCTTTGTCACCATATGCTTCAATGTGATCCAAAGTATCCCATCTCAGTTTCCCTGAAACCAGTTTTACCAATCTCATTCAGGAGAAGAATCTTGTAACTCTGTGAGCTGAATTAACACATAACAAAGCAGTTTCTCAGAAAGCTTCTTTCTACTTCTTATATGAGGATATTTCCTTTGCCACCATAAACTTCAATGCACTCCAAAATATCAGATTACAGAATCCAAGAAAACAGCGTCAGCAAACTGCTCTAAGAAAAGAACATTGTAACTCTAGAAGATGAATGCATGCACCACCAAGCAGTTTCTCACAGAACTTCTTTCTAGTTTTTATCTGAGGTTATTTCCTTTTTCACTATAGGCCTCAATGTGCTCCCAAATATCACTTTGCAGATTCCATGAAAACAGTGTTAACAAACTGTACCATGAATAGAAAGATGTAACTCTGTGAGAGGAATTCACACATCACAAAGAACTTTGTCAGAAAGCTTCTTTCTAGTTTTTATCTGAGGATATTTCCTTTGTCACCGTAGGCTTCAATGTTATTCAAATTATCCCTTCTCAGATTCCCCAAACACAGTACTACAAAACTTTTCCATGAAAAGAATGGTGTAACTCAGTGAGACGAATTCACACATCACAAAGCAGTTTCTCATAAAGCTTCTTTCTAGTTTTTTTCAAAGGATAATTCCTTTTTTGCCATAGGCCTCAATTCGCTCCAAAATTTCCCTCTGTAGATTCCAAGAAAATAGAGTTAGCAAACTGATCGATGAAAAGAAAGGTGTTAGCCTCTAAGATGACTGCATACATCACAAAACAGTTTCTCAGAAAGCTACCATCCAGTTTTATTCTGAGGATATTTCCTTTGTCACCATAAGATTCAATGCACTCCAAAATATCCCATTACAGCTTCCACGAAAACTGTGTTAGAAAACTGCTCAATGAAAACAAAAGTGTAACTCTGTGAGATGAATTCACACATCACAAAGCAGTTTCTCAGAAAGCTTCCTTCTAGTTTTTATCTGAGGATATTTCCTTTTTCATTATAGGCCTCGAAGCGCTCCCAAATATCCCTTTGCAGATTACACGAAAACAATGTTAA
Source organism: Mandrillus leucophaeus (assembly GCF_000951045.1). Classification (NCBI taxonomy): domain Eukaryota; kingdom Metazoa; phylum Chordata; class Mammalia; order Primates; family Cercopithecidae; genus Mandrillus; species Mandrillus leucophaeus. The sequence goes on from NW_012099621.1 coordinate 226,317, forward strand.
CAAACTGCTCAATGAAAGGAACAGTGTAACTCTGTGAGATGAATTCACACATCAAAAAGCAGTTTCTCAGAAAGCTTCCTTCTAGTTTTTATATGAGGATATTTCCTCTTTCAGCACAAGCCTCAATGTGCTGTCAAATATCCCTTTCCAGATTCCACAAAAACAGAGTTTTCAAACAGCTCAATGAAAAGAATGGTGTATCTCTGTGAGATGAACTCACGCATCATAAAGCAGTTTATCAGAAATCTTTCTAGTTTTTATCTGAGGATATTTAGTTTTTCACAATAGGCTTCAATGGCCTTCGAATTATACCATTGCCGATTCCAAGAAAACAGTATTAGCAAATTGCTGAATGAAAAGAAAAGTGTAACTCTGTGAGATGAATTCACACATCACAAAAGAGTTTCTCAGAATGCTCCTTTTTGGTTTTTATCTGAGGATATTTAGTTTTTCACCATAGACCTCAATGCACTCCCAAATATCCCCTTGCAGATTACACGAAAACAGTGTTAGCAAACTGCTCCATGGAGGGAAATGTGTAACTCCATGAGATGAATTCACACATTACAAAGAAGTTTCTCAGAAAACTTCTATTTTTTATCTGAACATATTTCCTTTTTCACCATAGGCTTCAATGCAATCCAAGATATCCCTTCTCAGATTCCCCAAAAAGATTGTTACCAAACTGCTCTATGAATAGAAAGGTGTAACTCTGTGAGATGAATTCAAAAATCACAAAGCAGTTTCTCAGAATTCTTCTTTCTAGTTTTTATCTGAGGATATTTCCTTTGTAGGCTTCAATGCAATCCAAGATATCCCTTCTCAGATTCCCCAAAAAGATTGTTACCAAACTGCTCTATGAATAGAAAGGTGTAACTCTGGTGAGATGAATTCACACATCACAAAGCAGTTTCTCAGAAAGCTTCTTTCTAGTCTTTATCAGAGGATATTTCCTTTTTCACTATAGGCCTCAAAGCACCCCTAAATATCCCTTTGCAGATTCCATGAAAAGAGTGTTTTCAAACAACTCCATGGAAAGAAACTCTGTGAGACGAATTTACACGTTACAAAGAATTTTCTCAGCATACTTCTTTCTAATTTTTAACTGAGAATATTTCCTTTGTCACACTAGGCTTCAATGTGATCCAAAGTATCTCTTTTCAGATTCCCCAAAAACAGTGCTACCAATCTGATCCATAAAAAGAATCGAGTATCTCTGTGAGATGAATTAACACACATAAATCCGTTACTCAGAAAGCTTCTTTCTAATTTTTACATGAGGATATTTCCTTTGTCACCATTGGCTTCAATGCAATCCAAAATATCCCTTCTCAGATTCCCCCAAAACAGTGCTACCAAATTTCTGCAAGAAAAGAATCGTGTAACTCTGTGAGATGAATTCACAGATCACAAAGCAGATTCCCAGAAAGCTTCTTTCTAGTTTTTGTCTGAGGATAATTCTTTGTCACTATAAGCTTCAATGCACTGCGAAATATCCCATTGCAGACTCCAAGAAAACAGTGTTAGCAAACTTCTCAATGAAAAGTACAGTGTAACCCTGTGAGATGAATTCACACATTACAAAGCAGTTTCTCAGATAGCTTCTTTTTGCTTTTCATCTGAGGATATTTCCTATTTAACCATAGGCTTCAATGCACTCCCAAATATGCTATTGCAGATTCCATGAAAACAGTGTTATCAAACCGATCAATGAAAAGAATGGTGTAACTCTGTGAGTTAAAGTCCCACAACACAGAGAACTTTCTCGGAAAGTTTCTTTATGGTTTTTTTCTGAGGGTGTTTTTTTTGACAACACAGGTTTCAATGTGATCTAAAATATGTCTTTTCAGAATCCCCAAAAACAGTGCTATCAAATGGTCCATGAAAGTATCATGTAATACTCTTAGATGAATTAACGCATCACAAAGCATTGTCTCAGAACTCTTCTTTCTCTTTTTTATAGAGGATATTTCCTTTATCACTGTAGGTCACAATATGCTCCAAATATCGCTTTGCAGATTCCACGAAAACAGTGTTAGAAAACTGCTCCATGAAAAGAAAGTTGTAACTCTGTGAGATGAATTCACACATCACAAAGAGCTTTCTCAGAAAACTTCTTTCTAGTTTTTGGATGAGGATATTTCCTTTGTCATCATAGGCTTCAATGCAATTCAAATTATCCCTTCTCAGATTCCCCAAAAAGAGTGCTACCAAACTGCTCCATGAAAAGTATCCTGTAACTCTGTGAGATGAATTCACAAATGAAAAAGCAGTTTCTCAGAAAGCTTCTCTCTAGTTTTTGTCTGAGAATATTTCCTTTGTCAAAGTAAGCTTCAATGTGCTCAGAAATATCCCACTGCAGATTCCAAGAAAACAGCATTAGCAAACTGCTCCATGAAAAGAACAGTGTAACTCTGTGAGATGAATTCACACATCACAAAACAGTTTCTCAGAAAGTTTCCTTCTAGTTTTGGCTGAGGATATTTCCTTTCTCACCATAGGCCTCAATGCACTCTCAAATATCTCTTTGCAGATTCCACTAAAACAGTGTAAGCAAACTGTCCCATGAAAATTGAGGTGTAACTCTATGAGATGATTTTACACAAAGCAAAGTCCTTTCTCAGAAAGCTTCTCTCTACCTTTTGTCTGAGGATATTTCTTTTGTCACCATAGGCTTCAACGCAATCCAAAATATCCCTTCTCAGGTTCCCCAAAACAGTGCTACCAAACTACTCCATGAAAACAATCATATACCTCTGTGAGATGAATTAACACACCACAAAATGGTTTCTTCGAGAGCTTCCTTCTAGTTTTTATCTGAGGATATTTCGTTTTTTACCATAGGCCTCAATGCACTCCCATATATCCTTTTGCAGATACCTCGAAAGCAGTCTTAGCCAACTGCTCAATGAAAAGAACACTGTTACTCTGTGAGATGAACTCATACATCACAAAGCAGCTTCTCAGAAAGCTTCTTTCTCGTTTTTATCTGAGGATATTTCCTATTTCACCATAGGCCTCAAGGTGCTCCCATATATCCCTATGCAGATTTCACGAAATCAGTGTTAGTAAAGTGCCCCAAGAAAAAAGGTGTAACTCCATGAGATTAATTCATAAATCACAAAGCCATTTCTCAGAAAGCTTCTTTCCAGTTTTTGTCTGAGGATATTTCCTTTGTCACCATAAACTTCAAAGCGCTCTGAAATATCCCATTGCAGATTTCAAGAAAATAGTGTTAGCAAACTGCTCAATGAAAAGAACAATGTAAATCTGTGAGATGAATTCACACATCACAAAGCAGATTCTCAGAATGTTTCTTTTTGTTTTTATCTGAGGATATTTCCATTTTCACTATAGGCTTCAATGTGCTCCAAAATATCCCATTGCAGATTCCACGAAAACAGCATTATCAAACTACTCCATGAAAAGAAAGATGTGACTCTGTGAGATGAATTCACACATCACAAAGAACTTTCTCAGAAAGCTTCTTTCTAGTTTTTATCTTAGCATATTTCCTTTGTCACCATAAGCTTCAATGCAATCCTAAATGTCTCTTCTCAGATTTCCCAAAAACAGTGCTACCAAACTGATCCATGAAGGGAACCATGTACCTCCGTGATTTGAATTAACACATCACAAAGCGGTTTCTCAGAAAGCTTCTTTCTAGTTTTTATATGATTATATTTCCTTTGTCACCAGAAGACTGAAAACACTCCAAAACATCCTATTGCAGACACCAAAAAAAAAAAGAGTTGGCAAACTGCTCATTGAAGAACAGTGTAACTCTGTGACATGAATTCACACATCACAAACCAGTTTATCAGAAAGCTTCTTTCTAGTTTTTATCTGAGGATATGTCCTTTTTCACCACAGGACTCAAAGCACTCCCAAATATACCTTTTCAGATTCCATGAAAAGAGTGTTAGAAAACTTCTCCATGAATAGAAAGGTGTAACTCTGAGATGAAATAACACTTCACAAAGAACTTTCTCAGAAAGCTTCTTTCTAGTTTTTATGTGAGGATATTTCCTTTGTTACCTCAGGCTTCAATGCGATTCAAAATATCCCTTCTCAGATTGCCAAAATGAGTGCTACCAAACTGATCCTTGAAAAGAATCATGTAACTCTGTGTTATGAATTAACACGTGACAAAGCAGTTTCTCAGAAAGATTCTTTCTCGATTTTACATGAAGCCGATTCCTTTGTCAAAATATGCTTCAATACCCTCAGAAATATCCCATTGCAGATAGATTCCAAGAAAAGTGTTAGCAAACTGCAAAATGTGAAGTACAATGTAACTCGGTGAGATGAATTCACACATCACAAAGCAGTTTCTCAGAAAGCTTCTTTTTAGTTTTTATCTGAGGATATTTCCTTTCTCACCATAGACCTCAATGCTCTCCCAAATATCCCTTTGTAGATTCCACGAAAACAGTGTCAGCAAACTGCTCCATGAAACAAACAGTGTAACTCTGTCACATGAATTCAAAAATCACAAAGGTGTTTCTCAGAAAGATTCTTTCCAGTTTTTATATGAGACTATTTCCTCTTTCACCATAGCCTTCAATGCGATCCAAAATGTTGCCTCTCAGATGCGCCAAAAACCCTGCCCCCAAACTGATCCAGGAATAGAATCCTGTGACTCTGTGAGATGAACTCACACATCACAAAGCCATTTCTCAGAAAGTTTCTTTGCTGTTTTTATCTGAGGATATTTCCTTTGTCACCATAGACTTCAATGTGCTCCCTAATATCCCACTGCAGATTCCCCGAAAACCGAGTTATCAATCTGCTCAATGAAAAGGATGGTGTAACTCGGTGTGATGAATTCACACATCACAAAGTAGTTTCTCAGAAATCTTCCTTTCGGTTTTTATCTGAGGCTATTTACTTTGTCACCATAGGCTTCAACGCAATCTGAAGTATCCCTTCTGAGATTCCTCAAAAACAGTGCTACCAAACTGCTCCTTGAAAAGAATCGTGTAACTCTGTGAGATGAAATCACACATCACAAAGAACTTTATCATAATTCTTTTGTCTAGTTTTTATCCGAGGACATTTCCTTTGTTACCATAGTCTTCAATGCGATTAAAAATATCCCTTTCCAGATTCCCCCAAAACAGCACTACCAAACTGATCCATGAAGAGAATTGTGTAACTCTGTGAGATGAATTACTATGCCACAAAGTGGTTTCTCAGAAAGCTTCTTTCTTGTTTTTACATGTGGATATGTCCTTTGTCACCATAAGCTTCAATGTGCTCCGAAATATCCCATTGCAGACTGCAAGAAAACACGACTAGCAAACTGCTCAATGAAAAGAACAGTGCAACTCTGTGAAATGAATTCATACATCGCAAAGCAGTTTCTCAGAAAAGTTCTTTCTAGTTTTATCTGAGGATATTTCCGTTGTCACCATAGGCTTCAATGCGATCTACCATATCCCTTCTCAAATTCCCCAAAATCACTGCTACCAAACTAAATTATGAAAAGAATCATATAACTCTATGTGATGAATTAACACATGATAATGTAGTTTCTCAGAAAGGTTCTTTCTTGCTTTTATATGAAGATATTTCCTTTGTCACTATAAGCTTCAATGCACTCCCAAATATCAGACTGCAGATTCCCTAAAACCAGTGTTATCAATCTACTCAATGAAAATAACGGTTGAATTCTGTGAGTTGAATGCACACATCACAAAGCAGTTTATCAGAGAACTTCCTTCTTTTTTTTTTCTGAGGATATTTCCTTTTTCACTATAGCCCTCAATGGGCTCCCATATATCCCTTTGTGGATTCCACAAAAACAGTGTTAGCAAACTGCTCATTAAAAAGAACAGTGTAACTCTGTGAGATGAAGTCACACAAAACAAAGCAGTTTCTCAGAAGGCTTCTTTTTGGTTTCTATCTAAGGATATCTACTTTGTCACCATAAGCTTCATTGCACTCCCAAATATCACTTTGCAGATTCCACGAAAACAGTTTTAGCAAACTACTCCTTGAAAAGAAAGCTGTAACTGTGTGAAATGAATTCACACATCAGGAAGAACTTTCTCAGAAAGTTTCTTTTTAGATTTTATCTGAGGATATTTCGTTTGTCA
>NW_012099621.1:232965-235261 GCF_000951045.1 Mandrillus leucophaeus
TCAGATTCCCCAAAAACACTGCTGCCAAACTGATCCAGGAAGAGAATCGTGAAACTCTGTGAGATGAATTCACACATCACAAAGCCGTTTCTCTGAAAACATATTTATAGTTTTTATATGAGGATGTTTCCTTTGTCACCATAAGCTTCAAAGCACAACAAAATATCCCAATGCAGATTCCAAGAACACAGTGTTAGCAAACTGCTCAAGGAAAAGGATATTTTAACTGTGTGAGATGAATTCCCACATCACAAAGCAGTTTCTTAGAAAGCGTCTTTCTAATTTTTATCTGAGTATATTTCCTTTTTCACCATAGGCCTCAATGCACTCCCAAATATCTCAGTGCAGATTCCTCAAAACAGTTTTGGCAAACTGCTCTGTGAAAATAAAGGTGTAACACTGTGAGACGAATTCACACATCACAAAGACCTTTCTCAGAAAGTTCCTTATAGTTTTATTGGAGGATATTTGCTTTGTCACCATAGGCTTCAATGTGATCCAAAATATCCCTTCTCAGATTACCCATTGCAATGCTACCAAACTGATCCATGAAAGGCATTTTGTAAGTCTATGAGATGAATTTTCACATCACAAAGCAGTTTCTCAGAAAGCTTCCTTCTTGTTTTTATATGAGAATATTTCCTTTGTGAACATAAGCTTCAGTGAGTTCCAAAACATTCCATTGCAGATTCCAAGAAAACACTGTTAGCAAACTGCTCAGTGAAAAGAACAGTGTAAATCTGTGAGATGAATTCACACATCAGAACGCCATTTCCAAGAAACTTTTTTTCTAGTTTTTATCTGAAGATATTTCCTTTGTCACCATAGGCTTCAATGCGATCCAAAATATGCTTCTCAGGTTCGCCAAAATCAGTGCTACCAAGCTGATTCATGGAAAGAATCACAAAATTCTGTGGGGTTAATTAACACTTAACAGATTTGTTTCTCAGGAAGCTTCTTGTTAGTTTTTATATGAGGATATTTCCTTTGTCACAATAAGCTTCAATGCACTCCGATATATCCCATTGTAGATTCCAAGAAAACTGTATTAGCAAGCTGCTAAATGTAAAGAACAGTGTAACTCAGTGAGATGAATTCACACATCACAACGCAGTTTCTTGGAAAGCTTCCTTCTAGTTTTTATCTGAAGATATTTCCTTTTTCAATGTAGGCATCAATGTGCTCCTAAATATCCCTTTGCAGATTCCACAAAAGCAGTGTCAGCAAACTGTTCCATGAAAACAACAGTGTAACTCTGTGATGTGAATTCATACATCACAAATCAGTTTCTCAGAAAGATTTTTTCTAGGTTTTTATGAGGATATTTCGTTTTTTACCGAAGGCTTCAAATATTCTTTCTCAGATTCAAAGTAAACAGTGTTAGCAAACTGCCCAATGAAAAGAGTGTAGCTCTGTGAGATGAATTCACACATCACAAAGCAGTTTTACAGAAAGCTTCTTTTTCATTTTTATCTGAAGATATTTCTTATGTCACCGTAGGCTTCAATGCTCACCCAAATATCCTACTGCAGATTCCAAGAAAACGGTGTTAAAAAACTGATCAATGAAATGAATAGTGTAGCTCTGTGAGATGAATTCAAACATCACAAAACAGTTTTTCAGAAGTCTTCTTTCTAGTTTTTATCTATCTGAGGATATTTCTTTTGTCACTCTGGGACCCAAAGTGCTCCCAAATATCTTTTGCAGTATCCACGATAGCAGTGTTAGCAAACTGCTCCATGAAAAGACAGGTGTTACTCTGTGAGGTGAATTCCCAACTCACAAAGACATTTCACAGAAAACTTCTTTCTAGTTTTTGTTTGAGGATTTTTTTTTTCACCATAGGCCTCAATGTGCTCCCGCATATCCCTTTACAGATTCCAAGAAAACAGTGTTAGCAAACCGCTCCATAAAAAGAAAGGTGTAATTCTGTGAAATGAATTCACACATCATGAAGTTTCTCAGAAAGCTTATTTCTAGTTTTTATCTGACTATATTTCCTTTCTCACCATAGGCCTCAGCACAGTTCAAAATATCCCTTCTCAGATTCCCGAAAAACAGTGCTACCAAACTGCTCCAGGAAAAGTGTCGTGTAACTCTGTGAGATGAATTCACACATCACAAAGCAGTTTCTCAGAAAGCTTCTTTCTAGTTTTCCTCTGAGGTTATTTTCCATGTCTCCCTAAGCTTCAATGCGCTCCAAAACATCCCATTGCAGAATCCAAGAAAACGGTGTTAGCAAACTGCTCAGTGAAAATAACAGTGTAACTCTGTGAGGTGAATTCACACATCACAA
>NW_012099621.1:236341-240351 GCF_000951045.1 Mandrillus leucophaeus
GAGGATATTTCCTTTGTCACCATAGGCTTCAATGAGATCCAAATTATCCCTTCGCAGATTCCCCAAAAGCATTGCTCCCAAACTGCTCCATGAAAAGGATGATGTAATTCTGTGAGATGAATTCACAAATCACAAAGCAGTTTCCCAGAAAGATTCTTTCTAGTTTTTGGCTGAGGATATTTCCTTTGTCATCATAAGCTTCAATGCGCTCCAAAATATCCCATTGAAAATTCCAAGAAAACGGTGTTAGCAATCTGCTCACTGAAAAGGACAGTGTAACTCTGTGAGATGAATTCACACATCACAAAGAAGTTTCTCAGAAACCTTCTCTCTAATTTTTATCTGGGAATATTTACTTTTCCACCATATGCCTCAATGAGCTCAGAAATATCCCCTTGTAGATTCCACGAAAACAATGTTAACAAACTGCTCCATGAAAAGAAAGGTGTAACTCTGTGAGATGAATTCACACACGACAGAGAACTCTCTCAGAAAGCTTCTTTGTAGTTTATAGCTGAAGACATTTCCTTTGTCACCATAGGCTTCACTGCAAAACAAAATATCCCTTCTCAGATTCTCAAAAAACAGTGCTACCAAATTACTCCATGACAAATGTCGTATAACTCTGTGAGATGAATTCACAAATCGCAAAGCAGTTTCTCAGAAAGCTTCTTTCTGTTTTTTACTTACGATATTTTATTTGTCACCATAGGATTCAATGCACTTCCAAATATCCTAAGGCATATTCCACGAAAAGAGGGATATCAAACATGTCAATGAAAATATCAGTGTAACTATGTGAGGTGAATTCACACAGCATAAAGCAGTTTCTCAGAAGGCTTCTCTTTAGTTTTTGTATGAGGATATTTCCTTTGTCACCATTGTCTTCAATATGATCCAAAATATCCTTTCTCAGATTCCCCAAAAACAGTCCTACCAAACTGATCCATGAAAAGAATTGTGTAACATTGTGAGATGAATTAACAAATCACAAAGTGGTTTCTTAGAAAGCTTCTTTCCAGTTTTTATTTGAGGATATTTCCTTTGTCGTCATACGCTTCAATGCACTCCCAAATATCCTATTGCAGATTCCATGAAAACAGTGTTACCACACTGCTCAATGAAAAGAATGGTGTAACTCTGTGATATAAATTGTCCCATCACATAGTAGTTTCTGAGAGAGCTTCTTTCTAGTTTTTATCTGAGGATATTTCCTTTTTCACTATAGTCCTCAATGCCCTCCTAAATGTCCCTTTGCAGATACCACGAAAACAGTGTTTGAAAACTGCTGCATAAAAAGAAAGGTGTAACTCTGTGAGATGAAATCACATATTACCAGGAACTTTCTCAGAAAGCTTCCATTTTGTTTTTATAGGATTATATTTCCTTTGTCACAGTAACTTTCACTGCGTTCTGAAATATCCCATTGCAGATTCCAAGAAAACAGTGTTTGCAAACTACTCCATGAAAAGAAAGGTGGAACTCTATGAGATGAATTCACATATCACAAAGAACTTTCTCAGAGAACTTCTTTCTAGTTTTTATCTGTGGATATTTCCTTTGCCATGAGAGGCTGAAATGCAATCCAAAATATCCCTTCTCAGATTCCTCAAAAACATTGCTACCAAACTGACATATGAAAAGAATCATATAATTCTGTGAGATGAATTAACACATCACAAAACAGTTTCTCAGAAGGTTTCTTTCTGGTATTTATATGAGGATATTTCATTTGTCACCATAAGCTTCAATGCACTCCGAAATATTCCATTGCAGATTCCAAGAAAACAGTGTTAGCAAATTGCTTAATGAAAAGAACATTGTAACACTTTGAGATGAATCAGACATCACAAAGCAGTTTCTCAGAAAGCTTCTTTCGGTTTTTAAGGTAAGATATTTCCTTTGTCACCATAAGCCTCAACTCACTAATAAATATCCATTTGTAGATTCCACGAAAGCAGTATTAGGAAACTGCTCCATGAAAAGAATGGTGCTACTCTGTAAAATGCATACACTCAAAACAAAGAAGTTGCTCAGAAAGCTTCTTTCTAGTTTTTATCTGAGGATATTTCCCTTGTCACCATAGGCTTCCTTGTGATGCAAAATAACCCTTTTCAGATTCCCCAAGAAGAGAGCTACCAAACTGCTCCCTGAAAAGAAAGGTGTAACTCCATGAGATGAATTCACAAATCACTAAGAAGTTTCTCAGAAAGTTTTTACTAGATTTTGTGTGAGGACATTTCCTTTTTCACCATAAGGTTCAATGCACTCTGAAATTTCCCATTGCACATATCAAGAAAATTGTGTTAGCAAACTGCTCCATGAAAAGAACAGTGTTTCCCTGTGAGATGAATTCACGCATCTCACAACAGATACTCAGAAAGTTCCTTTTTGTTTTTATCTGAGGATATTTCCTTTGCCACCACAGGCTTCAACGTGATCCAAAATATCTCTTCTCAGATTCCTCAAAAAGAGTGCTACAAAACTGATCCATGAAAAGAATCATGTAACTCAGGGATATGAATTAACACATGACTAAATGGTTTCTCAGAAAGCTTCTTTCTAGTTTTTATATGAGAGTGTTTCCGTTGCCACCATAAGCTTAAAATGCACTCCAAAATATCACATTGCAGATTCCAAGAAAACAGGGTTAGCAAATCGCTCAATGAAAAAAACAGAGTAACTCTGTACAATGAACCCACACATCACAAAGCAGTTTCTCAGAAACTTTCTTTCTAGTTTTTATCTGAGGATATGTGCTTTTACACCATAGACCTCAATATGCTCTCAAGTATCCCTTTGAAGATTCCTCGAAAACAGTGTTAGCAAACTGCCCCATGAAAAAAAGTTGCAACTCTGTGAGGTGAATTTACACATCATAAAGCAGTTTCTCAGAAAGCTTCTTTTTGGTTTAATCTGAGGATATTTCCTTTGTCACCATAGGCCTCAATGCGCTCACAAATATCACGTTGCAGATTCCACGAAAACATTGTTAGCAAACTACTGCATGAAAAGAAAGGTATAATAATGTGAGTTTAATTCATACATCGCAAAGAACTTTCTCAAAAAGCTTCTTTCTACTTTTTGTATGAGATTATGTCCTTTGTCACCATGGGCTTCAATGTGATCCAAAATATCCTTTCTCAGATTCCCCAGAAAACATGGCTCCAAACTGCTCCGTGAAAAGAGCTGTGTAACCCTGTGAGATGAATTCACAAATCACAAGGCAGTTTCTCAGAAAGCTTCTTTCTAGTTTTTTCTGAGTATATATGCTTTTTAGATGTAGTCCTCAATGCACTCCCAAATATCCCTTTACAAATTCCATGAAAACAGTGTTAGCAAGCTGTTCCGTGAAAAGAAAGTTGTAACTCTGTGAGATGAATTTACACATCACAAAGAAGTTTCTGAGAAACCTTCTTTCTAGTTTTTATCTGATTATATATCCTTCATTACCATAGGCTTCAATCTGATATAAAATATCCCTTCACAGATTCCCCAAAAACAGTGCTACCAAACTATTCCATGAACACAAAGGTGGAACTCTCTGAGATGAATTCAAAAATCACAAAGCAGTTTCTCAGAAACCTTCTTTCTTATTTTTGTCTGAGTATATTTCGTTTGTTACCGTAAGTTTAAATGAGCTTCAAAATATCCCATTGCTGATTCCAAGAAAGTGTTAACAAACTGCTCAGTGTAAAGAACAGTGTAAATGTGTGAGATGAATTCACACAAAACACAAATCAGTTTTTCAGAATGTCCTTTTTGGTTTTTATCTGAGGATATATCTTTTGTCGTCATAGCCTTCAATGCACTCTCAAATATCCTATTGCAGATTCCACGAAAACAGTGTTATCAAACTGCTCAATGAAAACAATAGTGTATCACTGTGAGATGAATTCACCCATCTAAAATTAGTTTCTAGGAAAGATTCTTTCCAGTTTTATCTGAGGATATTTCCTTTTACACCATAGGCCTCAATGCGCTCCCAAACATCACTTTCCAGATTACCC
>NW_012099621.1:240680-246708 GCF_000951045.1 Mandrillus leucophaeus
AACGATATAACTCTGTGAGATGAATTCCCACATCACAAGGAAGTTTCTGTCTAGATTTTATCTGAGGATATATCCTTTGTCACCATAGTCTTCAATGCGATTAAAATTATCCCTTCTCAGATTCCACAAAAAGAGTGCTATCAATCTGCTCCATGAAAAGAATCATGTAACTCTGTGAGTTGTATTCACAAATCACAAAGCAGTTTGTCAGAAAGCTTCCTTCTAGTTTTTATCTAAGGATATTTCCTTTTTCACCATTTGCCTCAATGCATTTGTGACTATTCCATTGCAGATTCCATGAAAATAGTGTTAGCAAACTGCTCCATGGAAAGCAAGGTGTAAATCTGTGAGATGAATTCAACATAAGAAAGCAGTTTTTCAGAAAACTTCTTGTTGGTTGTTGTCTGAAGATATTTCATTTGCCACCATAGGCTTCAATGCACTCTCAGATATTCCTTTTCAGCCAACACAAATAGTGTGATGCCAAAGTGCTCCCTCAACAGAAACGTTTTGCTCTATGAGATGAATGCGCACCTCACAAAGGAGTTTCTCTGAAAGCCTCTTTTGAGTTTTTAACTGATGTTATTTCCTTTTTCACCATATTCCTCAATGTGCTCCCGAGTATCCCATTGCAGATTAAACAAAAAAAGTGTTAGCAAACTTCTCAATGAAAAGATCAGTGTTACTTGGTGAGGTGAATTCACACATCACAAAACAGTTTCACAGAAAGTTTCTTTTTGGTTTTTATCTGAAGATATTTCCTTTGTCACCAAAGATTTCAATACCCTCCCAAATACGCTATTGTAGATTCCACGAAAACAGTGTTATCAAACTGCTCCATGAAAAGAAAAGTGTAACTCTTTGAGATGATTTCACACATCACAAAGCAGTTTCTCAACAACTTTCTTTCTAATTTTTACTTGATGATATTTTCTTTGTCACCTTAGGCTTCTATGTAGTCCAAAATATCCCTTCTCAGATTGCCCAAAAACAGTGCTATCAAACTGCTCCATAAGAAGAATGGTGTAACTCTGGGAGATGAATTCACAAATCACAAAGTAGTTTCTCAGAAAGCTTGTTTCTAGTTTTTATCTGACGATATTTCCTTATTAATCATATTCCTCAATGCGCTCCAGAATATCACATCCCAGATTCCATGAAAAAAGTGTTAGCAAACTTCTCAATGAAAAGAATGGTGTAACACTGTGAGGTGAATTCACACATCACAAATAAGTTTCTCAGAAACTTTCTTTGTAGATTTTATCTGAGGATATTTCCTTTCTCACCACAGGCTTCAATGTGATCCAAATATGCCACCTCAGATTCCCCAAGAACAGGTCTACCAAACTCCTCCATGAAAGAAATCGTGTAACTCTGTGAAATGAATTCATAAATCACAAATAAACTTCTCAGAAAGCTTCTTTCTAGTTTTTCTGTGAGGATATTTCCTTTTTCACCATTTGCCACAATGCATTCGCAAACAGCCCTTTGCAGATTCCACAAAAATAGTGTTAGCAAACTGCTACATTAAAAGAAATGTGTAAATCTGTGAGATGAATTCACACATCACAAAACAGTTTCGCAGAAAGTTTCTTTTTCGTTTTCATCTGAGGATATGTAATTTGCCAACATAGGCTTCAAAGCATTCCCAAATATCCCATTGCAGATTCCAGGAAAATAGTGTTATCTATCAAACTGCTCAGTGAAAACAGCAGTGTAACTCTGTGAGATGAGTTCACAGAAAGATTATGTCTCAGAATTCTTCTTTGTTGTTTTCATCTGAGGATATTTCCTAGGCCTCAATGTGCTCCCATATATACCTGTCCAGATTTCATGAAAACAGTATTACCAAACTCCTCCTTGAAAAGACAGGTGTATTTCTGTGAGATGAATTCACATATCACAAAGAAATTTCTCAGAGGGCTTCTTTCTAGTTTTTATCTGAGGATAATTCCTTTGTCACCATAGACTTCAATGAATTCCCATATATCCCAATGCAGATTCCCAGAAAACAGTGTTAGCAAACTGCTCAGTGGAAAGAACAGGGTAACTCTGTGAGATGAATTCACACATCACAAAGCAATTTCTCAGAAAGCCTGTTTTTGGTTTTTATCTGAAGATATTTCCCTTGTCATCATAGGCTTCAAGGCACTCCCAAAGATCCTGTTGCAAATTCCAGGAGAATGTTGTTGGCAAACTACCCATGAGAAGAAGTATGTAGCTCTGTGAGTTGAATTCATACATCACGAACCAGTTTCTCAGAAAGCTTTTTTTCTGGTTTTATGAGGATATTTCCTTTGTCACCTTGAGCTTCAATGCGCTACCAAATATCTTCTTGCAGATTCCACGAAAACGGTGTTAGGAAACTTCAACATGAAAAGAAATGTGTAACTCTGTGAGATGAATTAACACACTGCAAACCTGGTTCTCAGAAAGCTTATTTCTTGTTTTTAACTGAGGATATTTCCTTTGGCACCATATGCTTCAAACCACTCCCAAGTATTCCATTGCAGATCTCAAGAAAACAGTGTTAGCAAACTGCTCAATGAAAAGAACAATGTAACATTGTGAGATGAATTCACACATCACAAAGCAGTTTCTGAGAAAACTTCTCTTTAAGGGAGGATATTTCCCTTGCAGGCATAGTATTCAATGTGATCCAAAATATCCCTTCTCAGATTCCGAAAAAGGGTGCTACGAAATTGCTCCCTGAAAAAAATCAAGTAACTCAGTGAGATGAATTCACACATCACAAGGCTGTTTCTCAGCAAGCTTCTTTCTAGTTTTTGTGGGAGGATATTTCCTTTGTCACCATAGGCCTCAAAGCGATCACAAAAATCCCATTGAAGATTCCAAGAAAAACGTGTAAACAAGCTGCTCAATAAAAGCAATGGTGAAACTCTGTGAGATGAGTTCACACATGACAAAGCAGTTTCTCAGAAAGTTTCTTCCTAGTTTTTATCTGAGGATATATTCGTTGTCACCATAGGCCTCAATTCACTCTCAAATATCCCTTTGCAGATTCCAGGAACACAATGTTAGCAAACTGCTCCATGAATAGAAGCAAGTAACTCTGTGAGATGATTTCACACATCACAAAGTAGTTTCTCAGAAAGTTTCTTTCTAGTTTTTGTCGGAGGATATTTCCTTTTTCACCATAGGCTTCATTGTGACCCAAAATATCCCTTCTCAGATTCCCCAAAAGCAGTGCATCCAAACTGTTCCATGAAGAGAATCCTGTAACTCTGTGAGATGAATTCACACATCACAAAGCAGTTTCTCAGAAAGCTTTTCTCTAGTTGTTATCTGAGGATATTTTCTTTGTCACCATAGGCTTCCATGTGCTCCCAATATCCTACTGCCAACTTCAGGAAAACAGTGTTAGCAAACTGCTCCATGAAAATAATGGTGAAACTCTTTGAGACACATTCACACATCACAAAGCCGTTTCTAAGAAAGTTTCTCTGTAATATTCTTCAGAGGATACGTCCTTTTTCACAGTAGGCGTAATATGCTCCTAAATTTCCTCTTGCAGATTCCACGAAAACAGTGTTAGTAAATTGCTCCATAAAAAGACAAGTGTATCTCTGTGAGATGAATTCACACATTATAAAGAAGTTTCTTAAAGGACTTCTTTCTAGTTTTAATCTGAGGATATATCCTTTGCCACCATAGGCTTCAATGCGCTCCCAAATATCCCATTGCAGATTCAAAGAAAACAGTTTAGCAAACTGCTCAGTGAAAAGAACAGTGTAACTCTGTGAGATGAATTCACACATCACAGAGCAATTTCTCAGAAAGCCACTTTTTGGTTTTTATCTGAGGATATTTCCTTTGTCATCATAGGCTTCAAGGCGCTCCCTAGATCCTGTTGCAGTTTCCACGAGAACGTTGTTAGCAAACTACTCCATGAAAAGCAATATGTAACTCTGCACGATGAATTCATACATCACAAAGCAGTTTCTCAGAAAGCTTCTTTCTAGTTTTTATATGAGGATATTTCCTTTGTCACCGTGAGCTTCAATGTGCTCAAAATAAACCATTGCAGATCCCAAGAAACTGGTGATAGGAAACTGCTCAATGAATAGAACAGTGTAACTCTCTGACATGAATTCACACATCACAAAGCAGTTTCTCAGAGAGCTTCTTTCTAGTTTTTATCTGAGGATAGTTTCTCTTTCACCTGAATAGGCCTCAATGCGCTCATGACTATACCTTTGCACATTCCACAAAAATAGTGTTAGCAAACTGCTCAACGAAAGAAAGGAGTAACTGTGGGAGATGAATTCACACATCACAAAGCAGTTTCCGAGAAAGCTTCCTTTTATTTTCTACCTGATCGTATTTCATATATCAACGTAGACTTCAATGCGCACCCAAATATCCTATTGCAGATTCCACAAAAACGATGTAAGGAAACTTCAGCACGAAAAGAAGTGTGTAATTCTGTAAGATGAATTCACACATAACAAAGAGGTTTTTCAGAAAGTTTCTTTCTTGTTTTAATGAGGATATTTCCTTTGTCACCATATGCTTCAAAGTGCTCCCAAATATTCCATTGCAGATCCAAAGAAAACAGTGTTAGCAAACTGCTCTATGACAGGAACAATGTAACTTTATGAGGTGAATTCACACATCAGTTAGTAGTTTCTGAGAAAGCTTCTTTCTAGTTTTTATGTGAGGATATTTCCTTTGTCACCATAGTCCTGAATGCGAAACAAAATATCCCATCTCAGATTCCCGAAAAAGAGTGCTACCAAACTGCTCCATGAAAAGAATCGTGTAACTCAGTAAGATGCATTCACACATCACAAAGCTGTTTCTCAGAAAGCTTCTTTCTAGTTTTTATCAGAGATTATTTCCTTTTTCACCATAGGCCTCAAAGAGATCCCAAATATCCCATTGCAGATCCCAAGAAAACAGTGTTAGGAAACTGCTCAATGAAAAGAACAGTGTAACTCTGCGAGATGAAATCACACATCACAGAGCAGTTTCTCAGACCTCTTCTTTCTAATTTTTATCTGAGGATGGTTCGTTTTTCACCTGAATAGGCCTCAATGCACTCACAAAAATACCTTTGCAGAATCCACACAAACAGTGTTAGCAAACTGCTCAATGAACAGAAAGGTGTAACTGTGGGAAATGAATACACACATCACAAAGCAGTTTCCCAGAAAGCTTCTTTTTGGTTTTGAGCTGATCATATTTCCCTTGTGACCATAGGCTTCAATGCACTCCCAAATATCCTACTCCAGATTCCATGAAAAGGGTATTAGGAAACTTCAACCTGAAAAGAAATGTGTTACTCTGTGAGATGAATACACACATGACAAAGAAGTTTCCCCGAAAGCTTCTTGTTTTGAACTGAGGATATTTCCTTTGTCAAAATACACTTCAAAGTGCTCCCAAATATTCCATTGCAGATCCCAAGAAAACAGTGTTAGCAAACTGTTCAGGGAAAATAAACATGTACCTTTGTGAGATGAATATACACATCACAGTGCAGCTTCTAAGAAAGCTTCTGTCTAGTTGTTATCTGAGGATATGTCCTTTGTCACTATAGGCTTCAAAGCGCTCCCAAATATCCTATTGCTGATTCGATGAAAATGGTGTTAGAAAACTGCTATATGAAAAGAAATGTGTAACTGTGAGATGAATTTACAAAGCACAAACACGTTTCTCAGAAAGCTTCTTTCTTGTTTTTAACTGAGGATATTTCCTTTGACACCATAGGGCTCAATGGGCTCACGAACATACCATTGCAGATTCCAAGAAAATAGTGTTAGCAAGCTGCTCAATGAAAAGAAAGGTGTACATCTATGAGATAAATTCACACATCAGAAAGATGTTTCTCAGAAAGCTACTTTGGAGGTTTATCTGAGAATGTTTCATTTTTCAAATAGGCCTCAAAGCGTTCCCAAATATCCCTTTGCAGATTCCAAGAAAAACGTGTTAACAAACTGCTCAGTGAAAAGAATGGTGTAACTGTGTGAGATGAATTCACAAATCACAGAGCAGTTTCTCAGAA
>NW_012099621.1:247473-255881 GCF_000951045.1 Mandrillus leucophaeus
AGTTTCTCAGAAGGCTTCTTTCTAGTTTTTATCTGAGTATACTTCCTTTGTCACCATATGCTTCAATGCGCTATCAAATATCCCATTGCAGATTCCAAGAAAACAGTGTGAGCAAACTGCTCAATGCAAAGAACAGCGTAACTCTGTGAGATGAATTCACAAGTCACAAAGCAATTCCTCAGAAAGCCACTTTTTGATTTTTATTTGAGGTTAATTCCCTAGTCATCATAGGTTTCAAGGTGCTCCCATAGATCCTGTTGCAGATACCACGAGAAGGTTGTCAGCAAGCCACTCCATGAAAAGAAATGTGTGACTCTGTGAGATGAATTTACACATCACAAGCCAATTTCTCAGAAACCTTCTTTCTAGTTTTTATGTGAGGATATTTCCTTTGTCACTGTGAGCTTCAATGTGCTCCAAAATATCCCATCGCAGATCCCAAGAAAACAGTGTTAGGAAACTGCTGAATGAAAAGATCAGTGTAACTCTCTGACACGAATTCACACATCATAAAGCGATTTCTAAGACAGTTTCTTTCTAGTTTTTATCTGAAGATAGTTCCTTTTTCACCTGAATAGGCCTTAATGTGCTCACGAATATAAATTCGCAGATTCCACAAAAGTAGTGTTAGCAAACTGCTCAATGAAAAGAAAGGTGTAACTGTGGGTGATGAATTCTCACATCACAAAGCAGTTTTCCAGCAAGCTTGTTTTTGGTTTTTACCTGATCAAATTTCCCTCGTAACCGTAGACATCAATGCACACCCAAACATCCTATTGCAGATTCCGCAAAAATGGTGTTAGGAAACTTCAACATGAAAAGAAATGTGTAACTCTGTGGGATGAATTAACACAGTACAAACCGGTTTCTCAGAAAGCTTATTTCTTGTTTTTAACTCAGGATATTTCCTTTGTCACCATACGCTTCAATGTGCTCCCACATACTCCATAACAGATCCCAAGAAAGCAGTGTTAGCAAACTGCTCAGTGAAAAGAACAAGGTAACTTGTGAGATGAATTCACACAGCACAAAACAATTTCTCAGAATGCTTCTTTCTAGTTTTTGTGGGAGGATATTTCCTTTGTCACCATAGTCTTCAATGTGATCCAAAATATCCCTTCTCAGATTCCTGAAAAAGAGTGCTACCAAACTGCTCCCTGACAAGAATCTTGAAACTCAGTGAGATGAATTCACACATCACAAAGCTATTTCTCAGAAAGCTTCATTCTAGTTTTTATCAGAGAATATTTCCTTTTACACCATAGACCTCAAAGCAGTCCTGAATTTCCCATTGCAGAATCAAAGAAAAACGTGCTAAAAAACTTCTCAATGAAAAGGACGGTGTAAATATGTGAGATGAATTCACACACCACAAAGCAGTTTCTCAGAAATCTTCTTTCTCGTTTTTATCTGAGGATATTTCCTTTGTCATCATAGGCCTCAGTGCACTCTCACATATCCCTTTGCAGATTCCACGAAAACAATGTTAGAAAACTGCTCAATGAATAGAAAGGTGTAACTCTGTGATATGAAATCACACATCACAAAGAAGCTTCTCAGAGGGATCCTTCTAGTTTTTATCAGAGGATATTTCCTTTGTCACCATAGGCTTCATTGCAATCCAAAATATCCCTTCTCAGATTCCCCAAAAGCAGTGCAACCAAACTGCTCCATGAAGAGAATCTTGTAACTCTGTGAGATGAATTCACACATCACAAAGTATTTTCTCAGAAAGCTTCTTTCTAGTTGCTATCTGAGGATATTTCCTTTGTTATAATAGGCTTCAACGTGCTCCCAATATCCTTCTGCCATTTCCAGGAAAACAGTCTTAGCAAACTGCTCCATGAAAATAATAGTGTAACATTTTGAGATGCATTCACACATCACAGAGCAGTTTCTCAGAAAGCTTCTTTCTAGTTTTCATCGGAGGATATTTCCTTTTCCACCATAGGCATAATATGCTCCCAAATTTCTTCTTGTAGATTCCACGAAAACAGTGTTAGCAAACTGCTCCATGAAAATACAGGTGCATTTCTGTGAGATGAATTCACACATTACAAAGAAGTTTCTCAGAGGGCTTCTTTCTTGTTTTTATCTGAGGATATTTACTTTATCACCAAAGGCTTCAATGCACTCCCAAATAGCCCATGGCAGATTCCAAGAAAACAGTGTTAGCAAACTACTCAGTGAAAAGAACAGTTTAAATCTGTGAGATGAATTCACATATCACAAAGCAATTTCTCACAAAGCCTCCTTTTGGTTTTTATCTGAGGATATTTCCCTTGTCATCATAGGCCTCAAGGCGATCCCATGGATACTGTTGCAGATTCCATGAGAACGATGCTAGCAAACGACTCCAAGAAAAGAAATGTGTACCTCTGTGTGACAAATTCATACATCACAAACCAGTTTCTCAGAAAGCTTCTTTCTAGTTTTTATATGACGATAGTTCCTTTATCACCGTGAGCTTCAATTCACCCCCAAATACCCCATGAAAGATCCCAAGAAAACAGTGTTAGGAAACTACTCAAAGAAAAGAACAGTGGAACTCTGTGACATGAATTCACACATCACAAAGAAGTTTCTCAGACAGCTTCTTTCCAGTTTTTATCTGAGAAAAGTTCCTTTTTCACCTGAATAGGCCTCAATGTGCTCACATATATACCTTCGCAGATACCACAAAAATAGTGTTAGTAAAGTGCTCAATGAAAAGAAAGGTGTAACTGTGGGAGATTAATTCACACATCACAAAGCAGTTTCCCAGAAATCTTCTGCAATGGGATATTCGGGATTAATTTGAGGTCTATGGTGACAAAGGAAATATTCTCTGATAAAAACTAGAAAGAAGCTTTCTGAGAAACAGCTTTGTGATGTGTGAATTCATCTAACTGTTCTACACGATCCTCTTCATGTAGCAGTTTGGTAGTATTCATTTAAGGGAATCTGAGAAGGCATATTTTGGATGGCATTGAAAACTATGGTGATAAAGTAAATATCCTCCCATTAAAACTAGAAAGAAGTTTCCTTAGAAACTGCTTATTGATGTGTGAATTCACCTCACAAAGTTACATTGTTCCTGTCATAGAGCAGTTTGCTAACACTGTTTTCTTGGGATCTGCTATGGAATATTTGGGAGTGCTTTGAAGCGTATAGTGACAAAGGAAATATCCTCAGTTAAAAACAAGAAAGAAGCTTTCTGAGAAACCTCTTGTCGGGTGTGAATTCACCTCACAGAGTTACAAATTTCTTTTCGTGTTGAAGTTTCCTAACACCTTTTTCGTGGAATCTGCAATAGGATGTTTGGGTGTGCATTGAAGCCTACAGTGATAAGGGAAATATGATCAGGTAAAAAGCAAAAAGAAGCGTTCTGGGAAACTGCTTTGTGATGTGTGACTTCCAATCACTGAGTTACAGCTCTATTTCGTGGAGCTGTATGGTAGCCTTATTGCTGTGGAATCTGACAGCTGATATTTCAGGTCACTTTGAAGACTATTAGGCCAAAGGAAATATCATCCGATTAAAAAGAGAGAGAAGCTTTCTAAGAAACTTTTTTGTGATCTGTGAATTCATTTCACAGAGTTACAGCTTTCCACTCAAGAAGCCGTTCACCAAGACTGTTCTTGTGGAATTTGCAAAGTGATATTTGGAAGCCCATGTAGGGCTATGGTGAAAAAGAAAATATGCTCATGTAAAAACTGAAAAGAAGTTTTTTGAGAAACTGCTTTGTTATATGTGACTTCTGCTCACTGTCTTACAGCTGTATATGGTGGAGCTGTTTGCTAGCCCTATATCTGTGGAATCTGAGAACTAATATTTCAGAACCCTTTGAAGACTACAGGGCCAAAGGAAATATCCTCAGATAAAAACTGGAAAGAATCTTTCTGAGAAACTGCTTTGTGATCTGTGAATTCGTGTCACAGAGTTACAGCTTTTCCCTCTAGAAGACGTTTGCTAAGACCGTTCTTTAGGAATTTGCAAAGTGATATTTGGAAGCCCATGGAGGGCTATGCTGAAAAAGAAAATATCCTCAGATAAAAATTGGAAAGAAGCTTTCTGAGAAACTACATTGTGATGTGTGACTTCAACTAACTGAGTTTCAGCTGTATTTCATGGAGCTGTTTGCTAACTTTGTTTCTGTGGAATATGAGAACTGATACTTCGGAACACGTTGAAGACTATAGCACCAATGGAAATATCCTCCGATATAAAAGAGAAAGAAAGTTTCTGAGACACTTCTTTGTGATCTGTGAATTCATCTCACAGAGTTGCAGTTTTCGCCAAAAGAAGCCATTCGCTAAGACTGTTCTTGTGGAATTTGCAAAGGGATATTTGGAAGCCAGTGGAGGCCTATAGTGGAAAAGAAAATATCCTCAGATCAAAATTGGAAAGAAACTTTCTGAGAATCTTTTTTGTGATCTGTGAATGCATCTCACAGGGTTACAGCTTTCCCCTCAATAAACCTTTCATTGAGACTGTTCTTTTGAAATTTGCAAAGTGATATTTGGAAGCCCATGGAGGGCTATGGTGAAAAAGCAAATATGCACAGAAAAAAATCGCAAGGAAGCTTTCTGAGAAACTGCTTTGTGATCTGTGAATTCATCTCACAGATTTACAGCTATCCCCACAGGAAGCCATTCGCTAAGACTCTTCTTGTGGAATTTGCAAAGAGATATTTGGAAGCCCACGGAGGGCTACGGTGAAAAAGAAAATATTCTCAGGTAAAAACTGGAAATCTGCTTTCTGAGAAGCTGCTTTCTGTTGTGTGACTTCAAGTCACTGAGTTACAGCTGTATTACATGAAGCTGTTTGCTGCCCCTATTTCTGTGGAATCTGAGAACTAATATATCGGAACCCTTTGAAGACTAGAGGGCCAAAGGAAATATCCTATGATAAAAAAGAGAAAGAAGCTTTCTGAGAAACTTTCTTGTGATCTGCGAATTCATCTCACAGAGTTACAGTTTCCCCTCAAATAGCCGTTCGTTAAGATTGTTCTTGTGAAATTTGCAAAATGACATTGGAAGCCCATGGAGGGCTATGGTGAAAAAGAAAATATCCTCAGATAAAAACTGGAAAGAAGCTTTCTGAGAAACGACTTTGTGAACTTTTAATTCACCTCACAGAATTACAGCTTTTCCCTCAAGAAGGGGCTCGCTAAGACTGTTCTTGTGGAATTTTCAAAGTGATATTTCGAAGCCCATGGAGGGCTATGGTGAAAAAGAAAATATACTCAGATAAAAAGTGGAAAGAAGCTTTCTGAGAAAGTGCTTTTTGAAGTGTGACTTCAACTCACTGAGTTACAGTTGTATTTCGTGGAGCTGTTTGCTAGCCCTGTTTCTGTGGAATCTGGGAACTGATATTTTGGATCGCTTTGAAGACTATGCGGCCAAAGGAAATATCCTCCGATAAAAAAGAGAAGGAAGCTTTCAGAGAAACTTCTTCATGATCTGTGAATTCATCTCACAGAGTTACAGATTTCCCATCAAGAAACCATTCGTTAAGACTGTTCTTGTGGAATTTGCAAAATGACATTTGGAAGCCCATGGAGGGCTATGGTGAAAAAGAAAATATCCTCAGATAAAAACTGGAAAGAAGCTTTCTGAGAAACTGCTTTGTGATGTGTGACTTCCACTCACTGAGTTACAGCTGTATTTCATGGAGATCTTTGCTAGCCTTATTTCTGGGGATTCGGAGAACTGATATTTTGGATCTCTTTGAAGACTATAGGGCCAAAGGAAATATCCTCAGATAAAAACTGGAAAGAATCTTTCTGAGAAACTGCTTTGTGGTCTGTGAATTTGTCTCACAGAGTTTTAGCTTTCCACTCTAGAAGCCGTTTGCTAAGACTGTTCTTTAGGAATTTGCAAAGTGATATTTGGAAACCCATGGAGGGCTATGGTGAAAAAGAAAATATCTTGAGATAAAAACCTGATAGAAGCTTTCTGAGAAACTGCTTTGTGATATTTGACTTCAAATCACTGAGTTACAGCTGTATTTCGTGGAGCTGTTTGCTTGCCATATTTCTGCGGAATCTGAGAACTGATATTTCAGACCCCTTTGAAGACTATAGGGTTAAAGGAATTATCCTCCGATAAAAAAGAGAAAGAAGTCTTCTGAGAAACTTCTCTGTGATCTGTGAATTCATCTCACAGAGTTACACCTTTTCACTCAAGAACCCATTGGCTAAAACTGTTCTTGTTGAATTTGCAAAGTTATATTTGAAAGTCCATGGAGGGCGATGGTGAAAAAGAAAATATCCTCAAATAAAAACTGGAAAGAAGCTTTCTGACAAACCACTTTGTGATCTGTGAATTCATCTCACAGAGTTACATCTTTTCACTCAAGAACCAGTTCGCTAAGACTGTTCTTGTTGAATATGCAAAGTGATATTTGGAAGCCCATGGAGGGCTACGCAGAAAAAGAAAATATCCTGAGAGAGAAACTGGAAAGAAGTTTTCTGAGAAACTGCTTTGTGATGTGTGACTTCCACTCACTGAGTTACAGCTGTATTCCATGGAGCTGTTCGCTAGCCTTATTTCTCTGGAACCTGAGAACTGATATATCAGATCCCTTTGAAGTCTATAGGGCAAAACGATATATCCTCCAATAAAAATGAAAATTAAGCTTTCTGAGAAACTTCTTTGTGAACTGTGAATTCATCTCACGGAGTTACAGCTTTCCCCTGAAGAAGCTTTTCACCAAGGCTGTTCTTGTTGAATTTGCAAAGTTATATTTGGAAGCCCAAGGACGGCTATGGGGAAAATGAAAATATCCTCAGATAAAAACGGGAAAGAAGATTTCTGAGAAACTTCTTTGTGATGTGTGGCTTCCACTCACTGAGTTACAGCTGTATTTCGTGGAATTGTTTGCTAGCGTCATTTCTGTGGAATCTGAAAACTGATATTTCTGATCCCTTGGAAGACCATAGGGCGAAAGAAACATCCTCCGATTAAAATGAAGACTATAGGGCGAAAGAAAACATCCTCCGATAAAAATGATAAAGAAGCTTTCTGAGAAACTTCTTTGTGATCTGTGAATTCATCTCACAGAGTTACAGCTTTCCCCTCAAGAAGCCGTTCGCTAAGACTGTTTTTATGGAACTTGCAAACTGATATTTGGAAGCCCAAGGAGACCTATGGTGAAAAAGAAAATATCCTCAGTTAAAAACTGGAAAAAAAGTTTCTAAGAAACTCCTTTGTGATCTAAGAATTCTCTCATACAGCTTTCCTCTCAAGTAGCTGTTCGGTAAGACTGTTCTTCTGGTATTTGCAAAGTAATATTTGGAAGCCCATGGAGGGCTATGGTGAAAAAGAAAATATCCTCAGATAAAAACTGGAAGGAAGCTTTCTGAGAAACTGCTTTGTGATCTGTTAATTCATCTCACAGTGTTACAGCTTTCCCCTCAGGAAGCCGTTCGCTAAGACTGTTCTTGAGGTATTTGCAAAGTGATGTTTGGAAGCCCATGGAGGTCTTTGGTAAGAAAGAAAATGTCCTCATATAAAAACTGAAAATAGGATTCAAGAAACTTCTTTCTGATCTGTGAATTCATCTCACAAAGTCACAGCTTTCCCCTCAAGAAGCAGTTCACTAAGACTGTTCTTGTGGGATTCGCAAAGTGATATTTGGAAGCCCATGAAAGGCGATGGTGAAAAAGCAAATATTCTCAGATAAAAAGTGGAAAGAAGCTTTCTGAGAAACTGCTTTGTGATCTGTGAATTCATCTCACAGAGTTACAGCTTTCCCCTCCAGATACCGTTCGCTAAGACCGTTCTTGTGGAATTTGCGAAGTCATATTTGGAAGCCCATGGAGGGCTACGATGAAAAAGAAG
This sequence comes from Mandrillus leucophaeus, assembly GCF_000951045.1. Taxonomy (NCBI): domain Eukaryota; kingdom Metazoa; phylum Chordata; class Mammalia; order Primates; family Cercopithecidae; genus Mandrillus; species Mandrillus leucophaeus. The sequence goes on from NW_012099621.1 coordinate 255,300, forward strand.
ATATGCTCAGATAAAAACTGGAAAGAAGCTTTCTGAGAAACTGCTTTGTGATGTGTGACTTCCACTCATGAAGTTACAGCTGTATTTCGTGGAGCTCTTTGCTAGTCTTATTTCTGAGGAATCCGAGAACTGATATTTCGGATCCCTTTGAAGACTACAGGGCTAAAGGAAATATCCTCCGATAAAAACGAGAAAGAAGCTTTCTGAAAAATTTCTTTGGGATTTGTGAATTCATCTCACATAGTTACAGCTTTCCTCGGAAAACCGTTCACTAAGACTGTTCCTGTGGAATTTGCAAAGTGATATTTGGAAGCCCATGGAGGGCTACAGGGAAAATGAAAATATCCTCAGATGAAAACTGGAAAGAAGCTTTCTGAGAAACTGTTTTGTGATGTGTGACTTCCACTCACTAAGTTACAGCTGTATTTCATGGAACTGTTTGCTAGCCTTATTTCTGTCGATTCTGAGAACTGATATTTCGGATCCCTTGGAAGACTATAGGGTGAAAGAAAACATCCTCCCATAAACATGATAAAGAAGCTTTCTGAGAAACTTCTTTGTGATCTGTGAATTCATCTCACT
>NW_012099621.1:257706-258863 GCF_000951045.1 Mandrillus leucophaeus
TCACTGAGTTACAGCTGTATTTCGTGGAGCTGTTTGCTTCCCCTATATCTGTGGAAACTGAGAACTGATATTTCGGCAACCTTTGAAGACTATAGGGCCGAAGAAAATATGCTCTGATAAAAAAGAGAAAGAAAGTTTCTGAGAAACTTCTTTGTGATCTGTGAATTCACGTCACACAGTTACAGCTTTCCCCTCAAGATATCATTCGCTAAGACTGTTCTTGTGGAATTTGCAAAGTGATATTTGGAAGCCCATGGAGTGCTCTGGTGAAAAAGAAAATATCCTCAGATAAAAACTGGAAAGAAGCTTTCTGAGAAAGTGCTTTGTGATCTGTGATTTGAACTCACAGAGTTGTAGGTTTGTCTTCAAGAAGCCGTTCGCTAAGACTGTCTTTGTGGAATTTGCAAAGTGATAAATGGAAGCCCATGGAGGGCTATGTTGAAACAGAAAATATTCTCAGATAAAAACTGGAAAGAAGCTTTTTGAGAAAGTGCTGTGTGATATGTGACTTCAGCTCACTGAGTTACAGCTGTATTTCATGGAGCTGTTTACTAGCCCTATTTCTGTGGAATCTCTGGACTGATATTTCGGAACCCTTGGAAGACTATAGGGCCAAAGGAAATATCCTCCAATAAAAATGAGAAAGAAACTTTCCCAGAAACTCCTTTGTGATCTGTGAATTCATCTCACAGAGTCACAGCTTTCCCCTCAAGAAGCCGTTAGCTAAGACTGTTCTTGTGGAATTTGCAGACATTTGTAAGCCCATGGAGGGCTATGGTGAAAACGAAAATATCCTCGGATAAACACTGGAAAGAAGCATTCTGAGAAATTGCATTGTGACACGAGAATGCAACCCCAGAGTTACACTTTCCTCTTCATTCATACGTTTGCTAACAGTGTTTTCTTGTAATCTGCAATGGGATATTTCTTAGTGCAATGTGGCTTACTGTGACAAACGAAATATCCTCCAATAAAAACTACAAAGTAGCTTTCTGAGAAACTTCTTTGTGATATGTGAATTCTTGTGACACATTCTGTGAAAACACTGTTAGCAAGCTTCTCAATGAAAGCAAAGATGACACTCTGTGAGCTGAATTCACCCACAACAAAGAAGTTTCTGAGAAGGCTTTTCTGCAGATTTGTCTGAGGGTATTTCA
>NW_012099621.1:258913-260981 GCF_000951045.1 Mandrillus leucophaeus
ATTTGTGAATTCATCTCACATAGTTACAGCTTTCCTCGGAAAACCGTTCACTAAGACTGTTCCTGTGGAATTTGCAAAGTGATATTTGGAAGCCCATGGAGGGCTACAGGGAAAATGAAAATATCCTCAGATGAAAACTGGAAAGAAGCTTTCTGAGAAACTGTTTTGTGATGTGTGACTTCCACTCACTAAGTTACAGCTGTATTTCATGGAACTGTTTGCTAGCCTTATTTCTGTCGATTCTGAGAACTGATATTTCGGATCCCTTGGAAGACTATAGGGTGAAAGAAAACATCCTCCCATAAACATGATAAAGAAGCTTTCTGAGAAACTTCTTTGTGATCTGTGAATTCATCTCACTGAGTTACAACTTTCCCCTAAAGAAACCGCTGGCTAAGACTGTTCTTGTGGAACTTGCAAAGTGATGTTTGGAATCCCTGGAAGGCTAAACTGACAAAGAAAATATCCTCAGATAAAAGCTGGAAAGAAGCTTTCTGAGAAACTGTTTTATGATCTGTGAAATCATCTCATAGGATAACAGCGTTCCCCTCAAGAAGCCTTTCGCTAAGACTGTTCTTGTGGAATTTGCAAAGTGATATTTGGAAGCCCATGGAGGGCAATGGTGAAAAAGAAAATGTCCTCAGATAAAAACTGGAAAGAAGCTTTCTGAGAAAGTGCTTTGTGATCTGTGAATTCATCTCACAGATTTACAGCTATCCCCTCAGGAAGCCATTCACTAAGACTGTCCTTGTGGAATTTGCAAAGAGATATTTGGAAGCCCACGGAGGGCTACAGTGAAAAAGAAAATATTCTCAGGTAAAAACTGGAAAGAAGCTTTCTGAGAAAGCTTTGTTTTATGTGACTTCAAGTCACTGAGTTACAGCTGTATTTTGTGAAGCTGTTTGCTACCCATATTTCTGTGGAATCTGAGAACTGATATTTCGGATCCCTTTTGAAGACTATAGGGCCAAAGGAAATATCCTACGATAAAAAAGAGAAAGAAGCTTTCTGAGAAACTTTCTTGTGATCTGTGAATTCATCTCACAGATTTACAGCATTCCCCTCAAGAAGTCTTTCGCTAAGACTGTTCTTGTGAAATTTGCAAAGAGAAATTTGGAAGCCCATGGAGTGCTCTGGTGAAAAAGAAAATATTCTCAGATAAAAAATGGAAAGAAGCTTTCTGAGAAACTGCTTTGTGATGTGTGACTTCAACTCACTGAGTTACAGGTGTATTTCATGGAGCCCTTCGGTAGCCCTATTTCTGTGGATTCTGACTACTGATATTTCGGATACCTTTGAAGAGTATAAGGCCAAAGGATATATCTTCCAATAAAAATGAGAAAGAAGCTTTCTGAGACACTGCTTTGTGATCTGTGAATTCATCCCACAGAATTACAGCTTTCCCCTCAAGAAACCGTTCCCTATGACTCTTCTTGTGGAATTTTCAAAGTGATATTTGGAAGCTCATGTAGGGCTACGGTGAAAAACAAAATATCCTAAGATAAAAACTGGAAAAAGGCTTTCTGAGAAACTAGTTTTTGATCTGTGAATTCGTCTCACAGAGTTACAGCTTTCCCCTCAAGAAGCCGTTCGCTACGACTGTTCTTTTGGAATTTCCAAAGTGATATTTGGAAGCCCATGGAAGGCTATGGTGTGAAAGAAAATATCCTCAGAAAAAAAGTGGAAAGAAGATTTCTGAGAAACTGCTTTGTGATGTTTGATTTCCACCCACTGAGTTACAGCTGTATTTCGTGGAGCTTTTTCCTAGCCTTATTTCTGTGGAATATGAGAGCTGATATTTTGGATCCCTTTGAAGACTGCAGGGCCAAAGGAAATATCCTCAGATAAAAAAGGGAAAGAAGATTTCTGAGAAACTGCTTTGTGATGTGTGACTTCCACTCACTGAGTTACAGCTGTATTTCGTGGAGCTGTTTGCTTCCCCTATATCTGTGGAAACTGAGAACTGATATTTCGGCAACCTTTGAAGACTATAGGGCCGAAGAAAATATGCTCTGATAAAAAAGAGAAAGAAAGTTTCTGAGAAACTTCTTTGTGATCTGTGAATTCA
>NW_012099621.1:262501-289102 GCF_000951045.1 Mandrillus leucophaeus
GCTTTTCTGCAGATTTGTCTGAGGGTATTTCATTACTCACCATGGGATTCGACGATATCCAAGATATCACTTCTGAGATTCCACAAAACTAGTGCCTGCAAACTCCTCCATGAAAGAGTGGTGTAACACTGTAAACTGAATTCACACATCACAAAGCCATTTCTCAGAAAGCTTCATTTCGGTTTTTCTGGGAGGATATTTCCTTGGTCCGTCTACTCTTCAAACCCATCGAAATATCAGTTCTCAGAATCCACAAAAACAATGCTAGCAAACGGCTGCACGAAATAGTGGTGTAACTCTGTGAGATGAAGTCACATAGCAGAAAGCAATTGCTCAAAAGCTCCTTTCCCGTTTCTATCTGAGGATATTTCCTTTGTCACTGTAAGCTCCATAGCGCTAAGAAGTATCCCTTTCCAGATATCAAGAAAACTGTGTTAGCAAAATGATTTCTTAAGAGATATGTGGAACTCTGTGAGTTGCATTCCCACATTGCAATGCAGTTTCTCAGAACGCTTCTTTCCAGTTTTTATCTGAGGATATTTCCTTTTTGACCATAGCCCTCCATGAGCCCCCACATATCACATTGCAGAATCCACGAAAAGAGTGTTAGCAAACTGCTTCAAGAAGGGAAAGGTGAAACTCTGTGTGATGAATTCACACATCAGAAAGCAATTTCTGAGAAAGCTTCTTTCTAGTTTTTATCTGAGGATATTTCCTTTTTCACCATAGGCCTCAATGCGCTCTCAAATAACCCTTTGCAGATTCCACGAAAACACATTTAGCAAGCTGCCTCATGAAGACTAAATTGTAACTCTGTGAGATGAATTCACATATCACAAGGAAGTTTCTCAAAAAGCTACCTTCTAGTTTTTATTGGAGGATATTTCCTTTATCAGCATAGGCCTCAATGCCATCCAAGGTAGCCCTTCTCAGGGTCCTCAAAGACAGTGTCAATCGACTGCTCCATGAAACGCAAGTGTAACTCTGTGAGATGAATTCACACATCACAAAGAAGTGTCTAAGAAAGCTTTTTTCTAATTTTTATCTGAGGATACTTCCTTTGTCACCGTAAGCTTCATTGCGCTAAGAAGTATCCTGTTGCAGATTTCCAGAGAACTGTGTTAGCAAACTGATCCCTGAGGAGAAAAGTGTAACTCTGTGACTTGCATTCACACATCACAATGCAGGTTCTCAGAACGCTTCTTTCCAGTTTCTATCTGAGGATATTTCCTTGTTCACCATCGCCTCCATGAGCTCCCAAATATCCCTTTGCAGAATCCACGAAAACAATGTTAGCAAACTGCTCCAAGAAGGGAAAGATGAAACTCTGTGTGATGAATTCACACGTCAGAAAACAATTTCGGAAAAAGCTTCTTTCTAGTTATTATCTGAGGATATTTCCTTTTTCACCATAGGCCTCAATGTGCTCCCAAATAACCCTTTGTAGATTCCACGAAAACACAGTTAGCAAACTGCTTCATGAAGACTAAGTTGTAACTCTGTGAGATGAATTCACATATCACAAAGAAGTTTCTCAGAAAGCTACTTTCTAGTTTTTATTGGAGGATATTTCCTTTGTGACCGTAAGCTTCATTGCGCTAAGAAATATCCCAATGAAGATTTCAAGAAAACACTGTTAGCAAAAGGATCAATGGAAAGGAAAGTGTAACTCTGTGAGTTGCATTCCCGTGCCACAATGCAGTTTCTCAGAACGCTTCTTTCCAGTGTTTATCTGAGTATATTTTCTTTTTCACCGTTGCCCTCCATGGGCTTCCAAATATCCCTTTGCAAATTCCACAAGAACAGTCTTAGCGAGCGGCTTCTTGAGGGGAAAGGTGTAACTCTGTGAGATGAATTCACAGATCACAAAGAAGTTTCTCAGAAGGCTTCTTTCTCATTTTTATCAGAGGATATTTCCTTTTGCCCTATAGTCTTGAAAGGGATAAGAAATATCTCTTCTCAGATTCCACAAAAACAGGGCTAGCAAATGGTTCCACGAAATACAGGTGTAACTCAGGGAGATGAATTCACACATCACAAAGCAGTTTCTCAGAAAGCTTCCTTCTTGTTTGAGCTAAGGTTATTTGTGGTCTCGGAGCACCATCTTGTGTCTTGTGGCAGATTCTGCGAAAACACTGTTAGCAAGCGTCTTAATGAAAGCAAAGATGACACTCTGTGAGCTGAATTCACCCACAACAAAGAAGTTTCTGAGAAGGCTTTTCTGCAGATTTGTCTGAGGGTATTTCATTACTCACCATGGGATTCGACGATATCCAAGATATCACTTCTGAGATTCCACAAAACTAGTGCTGGCAAACTCCTCCATGAAAGAGTGGTGTAACACTGTGAACTGAATTCACACATCACAAAGCCGTTTCTCAGAAAGCTTCATTCCAGTTTTTCTCGGAGGATATTTCCCTGATCCTTCTACTCTTCAAACCCATCCGAAATATCAACTCTCAGAATCCACAAAAAGAGTGCTAGCAAATGGCTGCACCAAATAGTGGTGTAACTCTGTGAGGTGAAGTCACATAGCAGAGAGAAATTTCACAGAAAGCTTATTTCACGTTTTTATCTGAGGATATTTCCTTTGTCCTTGTAAGCTTCATTGTGCTAAGAAGTATCCCATTGCAGATTTCAAGAGAACTGTGTTAGCAAAGTGATCTCTGAAGAGAAAAGTGGAACTCTGTTAGTTGCATTCACACATCGCAATGCAGGTTCTCCGAACGCTTCTTTCCAGTTTCTTTCTGAGTATTTTTCCTTTTTCATCATAGCCCTCAATGATCTCCCAAATATCCTTTTGCAGAATCCACGAAAACAGTGTTAGCAAACTGCTTCGTGAAGACAAAGATGTGACTCGGTGAGATGAATTCACATATCCGAGAGAAGTTTCTCTGAAAGCTACTTTCTAGTTTTTATTGAAGGATATTTCCTTTGCCACCAAAAGCTTCATTGCGCTAAGAAATATCCCAATGCAGATTTCAAGAAAACAGTGTTAGCAAGCAGATCAATGAAAAGTAAAGTGTAACTCTGTGAGTTGCATGCACATGTCACTACGCAGTTTCTCAGAACGCTTCTTTTCAGTGTTTATCTGAGGATATTTTCTTTTTCACCATAGCCCTCCATGGGCTTCCAAATGTCACTTTGTAAATGCCACAAGAACAGTCTTAGTGAATGGCTTCTTGAGCGGAAAGGTGTAACTCTGTGCGATGAATTCACAGAACACAAAGAAGTTTCTCAGAAAGCTTCTTTCTCATTTTTATCAGAGGATATTTCCTATGGCCCTATAGTCTTTAAAGGGACCCGAAATATCGCTTCTCACATTCCACAAAAACAGGGCTAGGAAACGGCTCCACGAAATACAGGAGTAACTCATTGAATTGAATTCACACATCACAAAGCCGTTTCTCAGAAAGCTTCTTTAATGGGTGAGGTACGGTTATTTGTGGTCTTGGAGCGCCACCCTGTGTCTTATTGCCGATTCTTCAAAAACATTGTTAGCAACCTTCTGAATGAAAACATTGATGACACACTGTGAGCTGACTTCACCCACAACAAAGAAGTTTCTGTGAAGGCTTCTATGCAGATTTGACTGAGGATATTTCATGATTCACCATGGGACTCAACCATATCCAAGATATCACTTCTGAGATTCCACAAAATCAGTGCTAGCAAACTCCTCCATGAAAGTGTGGTGTAACACTGTGAACTGAATTCACACATCACAAAGCCGTTTCTCAGAAAGCTTCATTTCGGTTTTTCTGGGAGGATATTTCCTTGGTCCTTCTACTCTTCAAACCCATCCGAAATATCAGTTCTCAGAATCCACAAAAACAATGCTAGCAAACGGCTGCACGAAATAGTGGTGTAACTCTGTGAGATGAAGTCACATATCAAAAAGCAATGTCTCAGAAAGCTCCTTTCCCGTTTTTATCTGAGGATATTTCCTTTGTCACCGTAAGCTTCATTGCACTAAGAAGTATCCCGTTGCAGATTTCAAAAGAGCTGTGTTAGCAAACAGATCCCTGAAGGGAAAAGTATAACTCTGTGAGTTGCATTCATGCATCGCAATACAGTTCTCAGAACGCTTCTTTCTAGTTTCTATCTGAGGATATTTCCTTTTTCACCATAGCCCTCAATAACCTCCCAAATATCCCTTTGGAGAATCCACGAAAACAGTGTTAGCAAACTTCTTCATGAAGACAAAGATCTAACTCAGTGAGATGAATTTACTTATCACAAAGAAGTTTCTCATAAAGCTACTTTCTAGTTTTTATTGGAGAATATTTCCTTTGCCACCGTAAACTTCATTTCACTAAGAAATATCCCAATGCAGATTTCAAGAAAACAGTGTTACCAAACGGATCAATGAAAAGGAAAGTGTAACTCTGTGAGTTGCATTCACATGTCACAATGTAGTTTCTCAGTCCGCTTCCTTCCAGTGTTTATTGGACGATATATTTTTTTTTACCATAGCCCTCCATGGGCTTCCAAATGTCCCTTTGCAAATTCCACAAGAACAGTCTTAGGGAACGGCTTTTTGAGGGGAGAGGTGTAACTCTGTGAGATGAATTCACAGATCACAAAGAAGTTTCTCAGAAAGCTTCTTTCTCATTTTTATCAGTGGATATTTCCTTTGGCCCTATAGTCTTCAAAGGGATCCAAAATATCGCCTCTCAGATTCCACAAAAATAGGGCTAGCAAACGGCTCCATGACATACAGGTGTAACTCAGTGAGCTGAATTCACACAACACAAAGCAGTTTCCCAGAAAGCTTCTTTCGTTGTTGAGCTAAGGTTATTTGTGGTCTCAGAGCCCCACCGTGTGTCTTCTTGCAGATTCTGTGAAAACACTGTTAGCAGGCTTCTCAATGTAAACGATGATGACACTCTGTGAGCTGATTTCACCCACAACAAAGAAGTTTCTGAGAAGGCTTCTCTGCAGGTTTGTCTCAGGATATTTCATTATTCACCATGGGATTCAATGATATCCAAGATATCACTTCTGTGATTCCACAAAATCAGTGCTAGCAAACTCCTACATGAAAGAGTGGTGTAACACTGTGAAGTGAATTCACACATCACAAAGCAGTTTCTCAGAGAGCTTCATTCCGGTTTTTCTCAGAGGCTATTTCCTTGGTCCTAATACTCTTCAAACCCATCCGAAATATCAGTTCTCATAATCCACAAAAACAATGCCAGCAAACGGCTGCAAGAATTGGTGGTGTAACTCTGTGAGGTGAAGTCACATGTCAGAAAGCAATTTCTCAGAAAGCTTTTTTCACGTTTTCATCTCTGGAGAGTTCCTTTGTCACCATATGCTTCATTGCACTAAGAAGTATCCCGTTGCAGATTTCAAGAGAACTGTGTTAACAAACGGATCCCTGAGGAGAAAAGTGGAACTCTGTGAGTTGCATTCGCATACCACAATGCAGGTTCTCAGAACGCTTCTTTCCAGTTTCTGAAGATATTTCCTTTTTCACAATAGCCATCAATGAGCTCTCAAATATCCTTTTGCAGAATCCACAAAAACAGTGTTAGCAAACTGCTTCGTGAAGACAAAGATGTAACTTGGTGAGATGAATTCACATATCACAAAGAGGTTTCTCAGAAATCTACTTTCTAGTTTTATTGGAGGATATTTCCATTGCCACCGTAAGCTTCAATGCGCTGAGAAATATCCTAATGCAGATTTCAAGAAAACAGTGTTAGCAAACGGATCCATGAAAAGGAAAGTGTAACTCTGTAAGTTGCATTCACATGTCACAATGCAGTTTCTCAGAACCCTTCATTCCACTGTTTATCTGAGGATATTATCTTTTTCACCATAGCCCCCCATGGGCCGCCAAGTGTCACTTTGCAAATTCCACAAGAACCGTCTTAGCGAATGACTTCTTGAGGGGAAAGGTGTAACTCTGTGAGATGAATTCACAGGTCACAAAGAAGTTTCTCAGAAATCTTCTTTCTGGTTTTCATTTGATGATATTTCCTTTGTCAGTGTAGGCTTTAATGGAATCCAAAATATCCCTTCTGAGATTCCCCAAAAACAGTGGTAACATACTGTTTCATGAAACGAAAATGCAACTCTGTGAGATGAATTCACACCTCAGATAGCAGTTTTTCAGAAAGCTTCTTTCCATTTCTTATCTGAGCATATATCCTTTTTCACAATAGGCCTCAATGTGCTCTTAAATACCACTTTGCAGATTCCACGAAAACAGTGTTAGCAAACTTCTCCATGAAAAGAAAGGTATAATTCTGTCAGATGTTTGACACGTCACAAATAACTTTTTCAGAAAGCTTCTTTCTAGTTTTTATGTTAGGATAATTGCTTTGTCACCATAAGCTTCAATGCAGTCTGAAATATGCCATTGTAGATTCCAAGAAAATACTGTTAGCAGCCTTCTCCATGAGAAGAAAGATATAAATCTGTGAGATGAATTCTCACATCACAAAACAGTTTCTCAGATAGCTTCTATTTCGTTTTCGTCTAGGATATTTCCTTTGTCACAATAGGCTTCAATGCAATTCAACTTATCCCTTCTCAGTTACCCAAAAACAGCGCTACCAAACTCGTCCTTGAAGATCATGCTGTAACTATGCGAGATGAACTCACACATCATAAAGCTGTTTTTCAGAAGGCTTCTTTCTAATTTTTATCTCAAGCTATTTCCTTTTACACCATATTCCTCATAGCACTCGTAATATCCCATTGCTGATTTCATGAAAAAAGTGTTATCAAACTTCTCAATGAAAATAACGGTGTAACTCTGTAGGATAAATTCTCACATCACAAAGCAGTTTCATAGAAAGTTTCTTTTTGGTTTTCATCTGAGGATATTTCCTTTGTCACCATAGGCTTAAATGCAATTCCAAATATTCCTTCTCAGATTCCCCAAAAACAGTGCTATCAAATTTCTCCATGAAAAGAATCGTGTAACTCAGTGAGATGAATTCACAAATCAGAAAGCAGTTTCTCAGAAAATGTCTTTCTAATTTTTGTCTGATTATATTTCTTTTCTCACAACAAGTTTCAATGCGCTCTGAAATATCTCATTGCAGATTCCAAAAACACAGTGTTAAGAAACTGCTCAATGAAAGGAAGAGGGTAACTCAGTGAATTGAATTCAAAAATCACAAAGCAGTTTCTCAGAATGTTTCTTTTTGATTTTTCTGTGAAGATATTTCCTTTGTCACCTTAGGGTTCACTGCGCTCCCAGATATCCTATTGCAGACTCCATGAAAACAGTGTTATCAAACTGCTCAATGAAAAGAATGGTGTAACTCTGTGAGATAAATTCACACATCACAAAGTAGTTTCTGAGAAAGCTTCTTTTATGTTTTCTTATGAGGATATTTCCTTTTTCACTATAGGCTTCAATGCGTTCCCAAATATTCCCTTGCTGATTCCACGAAACCTGTGTTAGGAAACTCCCCCATGTAAAGAAAGATGTAACTATGTGAGATGAATTCACACATCATAAAGAACTTTCTCATATATCCTCTTTCTAGTTTTTTTCTGATGATATATCCTTAGTCACTATGGGCTTCAATGCAATCTAAAATATCTAAAATATCCCTTTTAGATTCCCCAATAACAGTGCTACCAAACTGATCCATGAAAACAATCGTGTAACTCTGTGAGATGAATTCACACATCACAAAGCAGATACTCAGAAAACTTCCTTTTGGTTTTTATCTGAGGATATTTCCTTTGTCACTATAAGCTTCAATGCACTCCAGAATATCCCATTGCAGATTCCAAGGAAATAGTGTTAGCAAACTACTCAATGAGAAGAACAGTGTAATTCTCTGACATGAATTCACAAATCACAAGGCAGTTTCTCTGAAAGTTTCTTTTAGTTTTTGACTGAGGATATTTCCTTTTTCACACTAAGCTTCAATGCACTCCAAAATATGCCATTGTAGATTCCAAGAAAAGAGTGTTAGCAAACTATTCAATGAAAACAACATTGAAACTCTGTGCATTAAGTACAAACATCACAAATCTGATTCTCAGGAATATTCTTTCTAGTTTTTCTATGAGGATATTTCCTTTTCCACTATAGGCCTCAGTGCTCTCCCAAATATCCAGTTGCAGATTCTACGAAAACAGTGTTAGCAAACTTCTCCATGAAAAGAAAGGTGTAACTATGTGAGATGAATTCAAGCGTCACAAAGAACTTTCTCAGAAATATTCATTATAGTTCTTATCTGAGGATATTTCCTTTGCACCATAGGCTACAATACGATCCAAAATATCCCTTCTCAGATTCCCCAGAAACAGTTCTATCTAACTGATCCATGAGAAGAATCGTGTCACACCGTGCTATGAAGTCACAAATCATAAAACAGTTTCTCAGTGTGTTTCTTTCTAGTTTTTGTCTGAGGATATTTACTTTTTCACTATAAACTTCAATGTGCTCTGAAATATTCCATTGTAGTTTGCAGGAAAACAGTTTTAGCAAAGAGCTCATTGAAGAGAACAGTGTAACTCTGTGAGTTGAATTCACACATCACAGAGCAGTTTCTCAGAAAGCTTCTTTTTGGTTTTTCTATGGGGATACTTCCTTTGTCACTATAGGCTTCAATGCACTCTCAAATATCCTATTGCAGACTCCAGTAAAGCAGTGTTATCATATGTATGAAAGAAAAGAATGGTGTAACTTTGTGAGAAGAATTCACCCATAACAAAACAGTTTCTCAGAAACCTTCTTTGTAGTTTTTATCTGAGGATATTTCCTTTTTCACCATAGGCCTCAATGTGCTCCTGGATATCACATTGCAGAGTCCACGAAAACAGTTTTAACACACTGTTCCATGAAAACAAAGGTGTAACTCTGTGAGGTGAATTCACACATCCCAAAAGCCTTTCTCAGAAAGTTTATTTCTAGTTGTTATCTGAGGATAATTTCTTTGTCACCCTAGGCTTCAATGCTATCCAAAATATCCCTATTCAGATACCAGAAAAACAGTGCTAAAAATTTGATCAATGAAAAGAATCATGTAACTCTGTGAGATGAATTAACACATCACAAAGTGGTTTTTCAGAAAGCTTTTTTTCTAGTTTTTATGTGAAAGTATTTCCTTTGTCATTGTAAGCTTCAATGAGCTCCGAAGTATCCCATTGCAAATTCCTAGAAAACAGTGTTAGCAAACTGCTCAATGAAAATAACAGTGTAACTCTGCGAAAGGAATGCACTCATCAAAAAACAGTTTCTCAGAAAGCTTCTTTCTAGTTTTAGTCTGAGGATATTTCCTTTTTCACCATAGGCCTCAGTGCACTCCCAAATATCCCTTTGCAGATTCCACAAAAACAGTGTTAGCAAACTGGTTCATGAAAAGAAAGGTGTAACTGCATGAGATGAAATCACATATCACAAAGAAATTTCTCAGAAAGCTAGAAAGCTTCTTTCTCGTTTTTATCTGAGGGTGTTTCCTTTTTCACCTTAGGCTTGAATGAGCCACCAAATATCCCTTTGAAGATTCCATGAAAACAATGCTATCAAACTGAAAGCATCCATTGAAAGCATCGTGTAACTCTGTGAGATGAATTCACAGATCACAAAGGAGTTTCTCAGAAAGTTTCTTTCTAGTTTTTATCTGAGGATATTTAATTTTTATCAATAGGCTTCAAAGCACTCCAAAATATGCCACTGCAGATTCCAAGAAAACAGTGTTAGCCCACTGCTTAATTAAAAGAACAGTGTAATTCTGTGAATTGAATTCACACACCACAAAAGAGTTTCTCAGAGAGACTCTTTCTCCTTTTTGTATGGGGATATTTCTTTTTTCACCATAGGCCTCAAATCGCTCACAAATATCCTTTTGCAGATTCCACTAAAACTGTGTTAGCAACTACTCCATGAAAAGACAGGTGTAACTCTGTGAGATGAATTCACACATCACAAAGAACTTTCTCAGAAGGCTTCTTTCTAGTTTTTTCTGAGGATATTTCCTTAGTCATTATTGGCTTCAATGTGATCCAAAATATCCCTTCTCAGATTCCCCAAAAACCTTGCTACCAAAATTATCCATGAAAAGAATCGTGTAACTCCATAAGATGAATTAACACATCATAAAACCGTTTCTCAGAAAGCTTCTTTCTAGCTTTTATATGAGGATATTTCCTTTGTCTCCATAAGCTTCAATGCACTCTGAAATATCCCTTTGCAGATTCCAAGAAAACAGCATTAGCAAACTGCATCATGAAATGAACAGTGTAACTCTCTGAGATGAATTCACACATCACAAAGCAGTTTCTCAGAAAGCTTTCTTCTAGTTCTTATCAGAGGATATATCCTTTATCACCATAGGCCTCAATGCGCTAAAAAATAACCTTTTGCAGATTCCACAAAAACAGTGCTAGCAAACTGCTCCATGAAAATAAAGGTGTAAATCTGTGAGATGAATTCACACATCTCTAGGAACTTTCTCAGAAATCTTCTTTCTAGTTTTTATCTGAGGATATTTCCTTTTTCACCACAGTCTTCAATGCAATCCAAAACAACCATACTCTCATTCCCCAAAAACAGTGCTATCAAAACGATCCATGAAAAGAATCATGTAACTCTGTGAGATGAATTAACACAACATAAAGCAGTTTTTCAGAAAGTATCTTTCTAATTTTTTCTGAGGATATTTCCTTATTCACAATAAGCTTCAATGCGCTCTAAAATATCCCATTGCAGATTCCAAGAAAACAGTGTTAGCAAATTACTCAATGAAAAGAACAGTGTAACTTTGTGCGATGATTTTCCACATCCAAAGCAGTTTCTCAGAAAGCATCTTTTTGGTTTTTATCTAAGGATGTTCCTTTGCCACCATAGGCTTCAAAGCACTCCCAAATATCCTATTACAGCTCCCATGAAAACAGTGTTATCAAACTGCTCAATGAAAAGAACTGTGCAACATTGTGAGATGAATTCACACATCAAAAAGTAGTTTCTCAGAAAGCTTCTTTCTAATTTTTAGCTGAGGATATTTCCTTTTTCACTATAGGCCTCAGTGCATCCCAAATATCACTTTGCAGATTCCATGAAAACAGTGTTAGTAAACTGCTCCATGAAAGGAAAGGTATAACTCTGTGAGATGAATTCAGACATCACAAATAACTTTATCACAATCTTCTTTCTAGTTATTATCTGAGGATGTTTCCTTTGTCACCATAGGCTTCAATGTGATCCTAAAAATACCTTGTCAGATTCCCCAAAAACAGTGCTACCAAAGTTATCCATGAAAAGAATCATGTATGTCTGGGAGATGAATTAACACATCACAAAGTAGTTTCTCAGAAAGCTTCTTTCTAGTTTGTATATGATGATATTCCCTTTGTCACCATAAACTTCAATGCACTCCAAAATATCCCATTGCCGATTCCAAGAAAACTGTGTTATCAAACTGCTCAGTGAAAAGAGCAATGTGAGTTTTTGAGATGAATTTACACAACACAACATGGTTTCTCAGAAAGCTTTTTTTGATTTTCATCAAAAGATATTTCCTATGTCACCATAAGCTTCAATGCGCTCCCAAATGTCCTATTGCAGATTCCATGAGAAAAGTGTTAGCAAACTGACCCATAAAAAGAAAGGCGTAACTCTGAGAGATGCATTCACACATCACAAAGACGTTTCTGAGAAAGCTTCTTTCCAGTTTTTATCCGAGGATATTTCCTTAGTCATGGTAGGGTTCAATGCAATCCAAAATATACCTTCTCAGTGTCCCAAAAAACCGTGCTACCAAACTGATCAATGGAAAGTGTCGTGTAACAGTGTGAGATGAATTAACAAATCACAAAGCAGTTTCACAGAAAGCTCCTTTCTAGTTTCTATACGAGGATATTTTTTTGTCACCATAATTTTCAATGCACTCCGATATATCCGATTGCAAATTCCAAGAAAACAGAGTTAGCGAACTGCTCAATGAAAAGAGCAGTGTAACTCTGTGAGATGATTTCTCATATCACAAAGTTGTTTCTCAGAGAACTTCTTTTTGTTTTTTTTCTGAGGATATTTCCTTTGTCACCATAGGCTTCAATGCACTCCCAAATATCCTTTTCAGATTTCACGAAAGCTGTTTATCAAACTGCTCAATGAAAAGAATGATGTAATTGTTTGAGACGAATTCACACATCACAAAGCAGTTTCTCAGAATGCTTCTTTCTAGTTTTTATCTGAGGATATTTCGTTTTTCACTATAGGCCTGAATGTTCTCCCAAATATCCTGTTGTGGTTTCAACGAAAACAGTGTTTCCAAACTGCTCCACAAAAAGACAGTTTTATCTCTGTTAGATGAATTCACACATCACAAAGAATTCCCTCAGAAAGCTTCTTTCTAGTATATTTCTGAGGATATTTCCTTAGTCACCATAGGCTTCAATGCGATCAAAATATCCCTTCTAAGATACCCAAAAACAGTACTACCAAACTGATCCTTGAAAAGAATCATGAAACTCCATGAGATGAATTAACACATCACAAAGCAGTTTCTCAGAAAACTTCTTTTTGATTATTATATTTTCTTTGTCACAATAAGCTTCGAAACGCTCCTGAATATCCTATTGCAGAATACATGGAAATAGAGTTATCAAACTGCTCAATGAGAAGAATGGTCTAACTCTGTGAGACAAATTCACACATCACAATGCAGTTTCACAGACAGTTTCTTTCCAGTTTTTATCTGAGGATATTTGTTTTTTCACCATAGGCCTCATTGTGCTCCCAAATATACCTTTGCAGATTACATGAAAACAGTGTTAGCAAACAGCTCCATGAAAAGAAAGGTGTAACTGTGTGATATGAATTCACCCATCACAAAACAATTTCTCAGAAAGCTTCTTTCTAGTTTAAATCTGATGATATTTCCTTTTTCATCATAGGCTTCAATGTGCTCCCAAATGTCTCCTCTCAGATACCACAAAAACAGTGATGCCGAACTGCTCAATCAACAAAAGGGTTAAACTCTATGAGTTGAATACACACATCAAACACCGTTTCTTGAAAAGCTTCTCTCCAGTTTTTATATGAAGTTATTTCCTTTTTCACCTTAGGCCTCTAGGAGCTCCCAAATATCCCTTTGCAGATTCCATAAAAACAGTGCTACTAAACTGCTCCATGTAAAAAGAATCATGTAACTCTGTGAGATGAATTCACAAATCACAAAGCAGTTTTTCAGAACACTTCTTTCTAGTCTTTGGCTGAGGATATTTTCTTTGTCACCCTAAACTTGAATGTGTTCCAAAATATCCCATTGCAGATTCCAAGAAAACAGTGTTAGCAAACTGCTCAATGAAAAGAACATTGTACCTCTGTGAGATGAATTCACACATCACAAAGCAGTTCCTCAGAAAACTTCTTTCTAGTTTTAACCTGAGGATATTTCCTTTTTCGCCATAGGTCTCAAAGCACTCCCAAATATCCCCTTGCATATTCCACAAAAACAGTGTTAGCAAACGACTCCATGGATGGGAAGGTGTAACTCTATGAGATGAATTCGAACATCACAAAGCAGATTCTCAGACAGGTTCTTCCTAGTTTTTATTTGGGATATTTCCTTTGTCAGAATAGGCTTCAGTGCAATCCAAAATATCCCTTCTCAGATTGCACAAAAACAGTGCTACCAATCTGCTCCATGAAAAGAATAGTGTAACTCTGTGAGATGAATTCAAAAATTACAAAGCAGTTTCTCAGAAATCTTCTTTCTAGTTTTTGTCAAAATTATTTCCTTTTTCTCCAAAGGCCTCAATGCACTCGTGAATATCCCTTTGCAGATTCCAAGAAAACAGAGTTAGCAAACTGCTCAATGAAAAGAAAGGTGTAAGTGAGTGAGATGAATTCATACCTCACAAAGAAGTTTCTCAGAAAGATTCCTTGGTTTTTGTCTGGGTATATTACCTTTGTCACCATTGGCTTCAACGTGATCCAAATATCCCTTCTCAGATTCCCTAAAAACAGTGCTACCAAACTGCTCCAAGAAAAGAATGGTGTAACTCTGTGAGATGAATTCACACATCACACACCTGTTTCTCAGAAAGCTTCTTTCTAGTTTTTATCTGAGTATATTTCCTTTTTCAACATAGGCCTCAATGCACTCCAGAATATCCCATTGCAGATTCCACAAAAAAAGTGTTACCCATCATCTCAATGAAAAGAATGGTGTAACTCTGTGAGATGAATTCCCACATCACAAAGAAGTTTCCCAGGAAGATTCTTTCTAGATTTTATCTGAGGATAATTCCTTTGTCACTGTTGGCTTCAATGCAAACCAAATTATCCCTTCTTAGATTCCCCAAGAGCAGTGCTACCAAACTGCTTCATGAAAAGAATTGTGTAAGTCTGTGAGCTGTATTCACAAATCACAAAGCAGTGTGTCATAAAGCTTCTCTCTAGTTTTTGTACGTTAATATTTCCTTTTTCACTTTTTGCCTCAATGGGCTTCTGAATATTCCTTTGTAGATTCCATGAAAACAGTGTTAACAATCTGCTCCATGATAAGCAAGGTGTAAATCTGTGAGATGAATTCAAACATCAGAACGCAGTTTCTCAGAAATATTCTTTTTGGTTTTTGCCTGAGGATATTTCCTTTGCCACCATAGGCTTCAATGTGCTCTCAGATATCCCTTCTCAGACACCACAGAAACAGTGATGCAAAAGTTTTCCCTCAACAGAAACTTTTACCTCTATGAGATGAATGCACACATCACAAAGGAATTTCTCTGAAAGCTTCTTTCTGGTTTTAATCTGAGGGTATTTCCTTTTCCACCGTATTCCTCAATGCACTCCCGAGTATCCCATTGCAGAGTAAATGAAAAAGGTGTTAGCAATCTTCTCAATGAAAAGAACAGTGTTACTTAGTGAATTAAATTCACACATCACAAAGCAGTTTCACAGAAAGTTTCTTTTTGGTTTTTATCTGAGGCTATTTCCTTTGTCACCTTAGGCTTCAATGTGGTCCAAAATATCCTTTCTGAGATTCCCCAAGAACAGTGCTACCAAACTGCTCCATGAAAAGAATCGTGTAACTCTGTGAGATGAATTCACAAATAACAAAGAAACATCTCAGAAAGCTTCTTTATAGATTTTTTCTGAGGATATTTCCTTTTTCATCATTTGCCTCAATATACCCATGAACAGATCTTTGCAGATTCCATGAAAATAGTGTTAGCAAACTGCTCCATGAAAAGAAATGTGTAAATCTGTGAGATGATTTTTCTCTCATCACAAAGCAGTTTCTGAGAAAGCTTCCTTTTGGTTTTAGTCTGAGGATATTTAATTTTTCACCATAGGCTTCAATTCACTCCCAAGTATCTTATTGCAGAGTCCACGAAAATAATGTTATCAAACCGGTCAATGAAAACAACAGTGTAACTATGTGAGATGCATTCACAACAACCTTCTTTCTCAGAAACTTCTTTCTAGTTTTTATCTGAGGATATTTCCTAGGCCTCAGTGCACTCCCAAATATCCCTTTGCAGATTCCACGAAAACAGTATTAGCAAACTCTTCCATGAAAAGAAAGGTGTAACTCTGTGAGATAAACTCACACATTGCAAAAAGCTTTCTCACAAAGCTTCTTTCTAGTTTTTATCTTAGGATGTTTCCTTTGTCACCCTAGGCTTCAATGTGATCAAAAATATCCCTTTTCAGAATCCCCAAAAACAGTGATAACAAACCGATCCATGAAAGAAATCGTGTAACACTGTGAGCTGAATTAACACATCAAAATCGGTTTCTCAGTATGCTTCTTTCTAGTTTTTATATTAGGATATTTCCTTTGTCACCATAAGCTTCAATATGCTTGGAAATATCACATTGCAGAATCCAAGAAAAGAGTGTTAGCAAACTGGGAAATGAAAAGAACAGTGTACCTCTTGAGATGAATTCACACATCACAAAGCAGTTTCTCAGAAAGCTTCTTTCTAGTTTTTTTCTGGGGATATTTCCTTATTCACCATAGGCCTCAGAGTGCCCAGAAATATCCCTTTGCTGATTCCACAAAAACAGTGTTTGCAAACTGCTCCATGAAAAGAAAGGTGTAACTCTGTGAGATGAATTCACACATCACAAAGGACTTTCTCAGAAAGCGTCTTTCTAATTTTTATCTTAGGATATTTTCTTTGTCATCATAGGTTTCAATGTGATCCAAAATATCCCTTCTCTGATGCACCAAAAACAGTGCTACCAAACTGCTCCATGAAAAGAATCGTGCAAATTTGTGAGATGAATTAACCCATCAAAATCCATCTTCTCAGAAGCTTCTTTCTAATTTTTAAACGAAGAGATTTACTTTGTCACCATATACTTCAATGTGCTCAGAAATATCAGATCGCAGATTCCAAGGAAATAATGTAAACAAACTGCTCAAGGCAAAGAACAGTGTAACTCTGTGAGATGAATTCATCCATTATGAAGCAGTTACTCAGAATGTTTATTTCTAGTTCTATCTGAGGATATTTCCTTTTTCACCATATTCCTCAATGTGCTCCCAAATATCCCATTGCAGATTAAATGAAAAAAGTGTTAGCAAACTTCTCAATGAAAAGAATGGTGTTACTTGGTGAGGTGAATTCACACATCCAAAAGCAGTTTCACCAAAAGCTTCCTTTAGGTTTTTATCTGAGGATATATCCTCTGTCAATATAGGCTTCAATGCACCCATAAATACCCTATTACAGATTCCATGACAACAGAGTTATCAATTTGTTCACTGAAAAGAATGGTGTAACTCTGTAAGATGAATTCACACATTACAAAGCTGTTTCTCAGAAAGCTTCCTTCTAGTTTTTACATGGGGATATTTACTTTTTCACTATAGACATCAAAGTACTCCCGAATATCCCATTGCAGATTCCATGAAAACAGTGTTAGCAAACTGTTCCATGAAAAGAAAGGTGTAACTTTCTGAGATGAATGCACACATCACTTAGAATTTTCTCAGAAAGTTTCTCTCTAGATTTTATCTGAGGATATGTCCTTTGTCACCTTAAGCTTCAATACGAATCAAAATATCCCTTCCCACATACCCCAAAAATAGTGCTACCAAACTGCTCCATGAGAACAGTGTTGTAATTCTGTGAGATGAATTCACACATTAAAAGGTGTTTCTCAGAAACCTTCTTTCTAGTTTTTATCTGAGGATATTTCCTTTTTCTCTATATTCCTCAACGTGTGCCTAAATATCCCATTGCATTTAGACGAAAAAAAGTATTATCAAACTTCTCAGTGAAAAGAACAGTGTAACTCTGTGACATGAATTCACACATCACAAAGCAGATACTCAGAAAACTTCCTTTTGGTTTTTATCTGAGGATATTTCCTTTGTCACCATAGGCTTCAATGCACTCCAAAATATCCTTTTCCAGATTCCATGAAACCAGTGTTATGAGACTGCTCAAGGAAACAATGGTGTAACTCTTTGGGATGAATTCACACATCACAAAGAAGTTTCTTGGTAGGCTTCTTTCTAGTCTTTTCTGAGGATATTTGCTTTTTCAGTGTAGGTCTCAATGTTCTCCCAAATATCACTTTGCAGATTCAACGAAAACAGTTTTAGCAAAATGTTCTATGAAAAAAATGGTATAACTCTGTGAGATGAAATCACACATTGTAAAGAAGCTCCTCAGAAACTTCTTTCTCGTTTTTGTCTGAGGGTATTTTCTTTTTCAGCATTGGCCTGAATGCCTACCCAAATATCCCTATGCAGATTCCACGAAAACAGTGTTATCAATCTGCTCAAGGAAAAGAACAGTGCACGTCTGTAAGATGAATTTGCACATCAGAAAGCAGTTTCTGAGAGAGATTCTTTCTAGTTTTTATCTGAAGACAGTTCCTTTCTTACCATAGTCCGCAATGCGCCAGCAAATATCCCATTGCAGATTAAACGAAAAAGATATTAGCAAATTTCGCAATGAAAAGAACGGTGTAACATAGGCCGCAAGGTGCTCCAAAATATCCCTTTGCAGATTCCATGAAAACAGTGTTAGCAAACTGCTCCATGAAAGAAAGCTGTAACTCTGTGTGATGAATTCACACATCACAAAGAAGTTTCTCAGAAACTTCGCTTTAGTTTTTGTCTAAGGATATTTCTTTTGTCACCATAGGATTCAATGCGATCCAATGTATCGCTTCTCAGTTTCCTCAAAAACAATGTTACCAAACTGATCCATGAAAAGAATCGTGAAATTTTGTGACATGTATTAACACACCACAAAGCTGTTACACACAAAGCTTCTTTCTAGTTTTTGCCTGAGGATGTTTCTTTTGTCAAAATAAGCTTCTATGCACTCTGAAATATCCCATTGCAGATCCCAAGAAAACAGTGGTTGCAAACTGCTCAATGAAAAGAACAGTGTAACTCAGTGAGACGAATTCACACATTACAAAGCAGTTTCTCAGAAACCTTCTTTCTTATTTTTATCTGAGGATATTTCCTTTTTCACAATAGTCCTCAATGCTCTCCCAAATATCCCTTCACAAATTCCATGAAAACTGTGTTAGCAAACTGCTCCATGAAAAGAATGGTGTAACTCTATGAGATGAATTCACACATCACAAAGAACTTTCTCAGGAAGCTTCTTTCTAGGATATTTCCTTTGTCACTGTATTCCTGAATGTGCACCCGAATATCAGATTGCAGATTAAATGAGAAAAGTGTTAGCAAGTTTCTCAATGAAAAGAACAGTGTAACTCTGTGAGATGAATTCACACATCACAAAGCAGTTTCTCAGAAAGCTTAGTTTTGGTTTTTATTGGAGGATATTTCCTTTGTCACCATAATCGGCAATGTGCTCCGATATATCCCACTGCAGATTCAAAGAATCAGCAATGTTAGCAAACTCCTGAGTGAAAAGTACAGTGTAACTCCATGAAATGAATTCACACATTGCAAAGCAGTTTCTCAGAAGGCTTCTTTCTAGTTTTTATCTGAAGATAATTCCTTTTAAAATATAGGTCTCAATTCACTCTAAAATATCCCTTTGCAGATTCCACAAAAAGAGTGTTAGGAGATGGCTCAATGAAAAGAGTAGTGTAACCCTGTGAGATGAATTCACACCTCACAAAGCAGTTTCTCAGAAAGCTTCTTTTGGGTTTTCATCTGAGGATATTTCCTATGTCACCATAGGCTTTAATGCACTCCCAAATATCCTATTGCAGATTCCAAATAAAAAAGTGTTATCAAAGTGATCAATGAAAAGAACCGTGTAACTCTGTGAGAAGAATTCACACATAAGAAACTAGTTTCTCAGAAAAATACTTCCTAGTTGTCTTCTGATGATATTTCCTGTGTCAAAATATTCTTCAATGCGATCCAAAATATGCCTTCTCAGATTCCCCAAAAACAGTGTTACCAAATGATCCATGAAAAGAATTGTGTAACTCTGAGATGAATTAACACATCACAAAGCTGTTTCTCAGAATGCTTCTTTCTCGTTTTTATCTGAGGAGATTTCCTTTGTCAACAAATGTTTCAATGTGATCCAAATATCGCATCACAAATTCCACACAAGCAGTGGTAACAGACTGCTCCATGAGGTGAAATTTCCTTTTTTACCATAGGCCTCAATGCGCACCCAAATATCCCTTTGCAGATTCTATAAAAACAGTGTTAGCAAACCACTTCATGAAATGACAGTTGTAACTCTGTGTGATGAAAACAGTGTTAGCACTGCTTCATGAAAAGAAAGGCGCAACTCTGTGAGTTGAATTCACACATCACAAAGAAGTTTCTTTGAAAGATTCTTTCTACTTTTTATCTGATGATAATTCCTTTGTCACCATAAGCTTCAATGCGATCCAAAATATGCCTTCTCAGATTCCCCAAAAACTGTGCTACCCAGTTGATCCATGAGAAGAATCGTGTAACACTGTGAGATGAATTAGCACATCACAAAGTGGTTCCTGAGAAAGCTTATTTTTGGTTTTTATCTGAGGATATTTCCTTTGTGAACACAGGCTTCAATGCACTGCCAAAAATCCCTTTTCAGATTCCACAAAAGGAGTGTGAGCAAACTGCTCAATGAAAAGAACAGTGTAACACTGTAAAAGGAATTCACACATCATCAAACAGTTTCTCAGAAAGATTCTTCCTAGTTTTTATATGAGGATATTTCCTTTTCTACTATAGACTTCAATGTGCTCCCAAATATCCCTTTGCAGATTAGACTAAAACAGTGTTTGCAAACTGCCGCATGAAAAGAAATGTGTAAATCTGTAAGATGAATTCACACATCACAAAAAACTTTCTCAGAAAGCTTCTTTCTAGTTTTTATCTGAGGATATTTCCTTAGTGACCTTGGAGTTCAATGCAATCCAAAATATCCCTTCTCAGATTCCCCAAAAGCAGTGCTACCAAACTGTTCCATAAAAAGGATGGCATAACTCTGTGAGATGAACTCAGACATCACAAAGCAGTTTCTCAGAAAGATTCTTTCTAGTTTTTATCTGAGGATATTTCCTTTTTCACTGTAGGCCTCAATGAGCTCAAAAATATCCTTTTGCAGATTCCAAGTATACTGCATTTGCAAACTGCTCCATGAAAATAAAGGTGTAACTCTGTGGGATGAATTAACACATCAGAAAGTACTTTCTCAGAAAGCTTCTTTCTAGTTTTTATCTGAGGTTATTTCCTTTGTCACCATAGGCTTCAATATGATACAAAATATCCCTTCTCATATTCCCCCAAAACAGTGCTACCAAAATGTTGATTGAAAAGGATCGTGTAACACTTTGAGATGAATTAACACATCACAAAGTTGTGTCTCAGAAAGCTTCTTTCTAGTTTTTATATGAGGACATTTCCTTTGTCACCATAAGCTTCAATGCACTCTGAAGTACCCCATTGCAGCTTCCAAGAAAAGAGTGTTCGCAAACTACTCAATGAAAAGAACAGTGAAACTCTGTGAAGCGAATTCACACATCACAAAGCAGTTTCTCGGAAACCTTCTTTCTGGTTTTTATCTGAGGATATTTCCTTTTTTATCTTAGGCCTCATTGGGCTCCCAAATATCCCTTTGCAGAACCCAGTTAAGCAGTGTTACCAAACTTCTCTATCAGTGTAACTCTTTGAGATGAATTAACACATCAGGAAGAACTTTTTCAGAGACCTTCTTTCCAGTTTTCACCTGAGGATGTTTCCTTTGTCACCATAGGCTTCAATGCGATCCCACATATTCCTTTTCAGATTACCCAAAAACAGTGCTACCAAACTGCTCCATGGAAAGAAGTGCATAACTCTGTGAGGTGAATTAGCACATAACAAAGTGGTTTCTCAGAAGGCTTCTTTCTAATTTTTATATGAAGACATTTCCGTTTCCAATGTAGTCCTCAATGGGTCCCCAAATATCCCTTGTCAGAAACCACAAAAAGAGTGATGCCAAAGTGTTCCCTCAACAGAAACGTTTAACTCTATGATATGAATGCCCACTTCACAAAGTAGTTTCTCACAAAGCTTCTCTCAAACTTTTACCTGAAGGCATTTCCTTTTTCACCTCTGAACTCTAAGTGATCCTGAACATCCCTTTGCAGATTTCATAAAAACAGTGTTACCAAACTGCTCAAAGAAAATAAAGGTGTAACTCTGTGAGTTGAATTCACCCATCACAAAGCAGCTTCTCAGGAAGCTTCTTTCTAGTATTTTTCTGAGGATATTTCCTTTGTCATCATAAGTTTCAATAGGCTCTGAATTATCTGATTGCAGATTCCAAGAAAACAGTGTTAGCAAACTGGTCAATGAAAAGACCTGTGTAACACTGTGAGATGAACTCACTCATTGCAAAGCAGTTCCTCAGAAAGCTTCTTTCTAGCTTTTGTCTGAGGATATTTCTCTTGTCACCATAAGCTTCAATGTGCTCCAAAAGATTGCATTGCAAATTCCAACTAAGCGGTGTTAGCAAACTGCTCAATGAAAAGATGAATTCACAAAACAGAAAGCTGTTTCTTAGAAAGCTTCTTTCTAGTTTTTCTCTGAGGATATTTCCTTTTTCACCAGAGAGGTCATTTCCGAATATACCATTGCAGATTCCAGGAAAAAAGTGTTAGCAAACATCCCAATGAAAGGAATGGTGTAACACTGTGAGATGAATTCACACATCACAAAGAAGTTTCACAGAAATCTTGTTTTTGTTTTTTTCTGAGGATATTTCCTTTGTCACCGTAGGCTTCAATGGCCTCCCAAATATCATATTGCAGATCCCACGAAAACAGTGTTATCAGACTGCTCAATGAAAAGAACGGTATAATTCTGTAAGATGAATTCACACATTAAAAAGCAGCTTCTCAGAATGTTTTTTTCTAGTTTTTTCCTGAGGACATTTCCTTTTTCAGTATAGGCCTCAGTGCACTCCCAAATATCCCTTTGCAGATTCCACAAAAACCGTGTTAGCAAACTGCTCTATGAGAAGAAATGTGTAACTCTGTGAGATGAATTCACACATCATAAAGAAATATCTCAGAAAGCTTCTTTCTAGTTTTTATCTGAGGATATTTCCTTTGTCACCATAGGCTTCATTGCAGTAGAAAATAATCCTTCTCAGATTTCCCAAAAACAATGCTACAAAACTGATCCCTGAAAAGAATCATGTAACTCTCTGAGATGAATTGGTACATCACAAAGCAGTTTCTCAGAAGGCTTCTTTTTGGTTTTTATCTAAGGATATTTCCTTTGTGACCTTAGGCTTCAATGCGATCCAAACTATCCCTTCTCAGATTCCACAAAAAGAGTGATACCAAACTGTGCCATGAAAATAAAGGTATAAATCTGTGAGATGAATTCACACATCACTAAGCAGTTTCACAGAAAGCTTACTTTTTTTTTCCTGATACTATTTCGTTTGTCACCAAAGGCTTCAATGCACTCCAAAATATCCTATTGCAGATTCCACAAAAACAGTGTTAGCAAACTACTCCATGAAAAGAGTGGTGTGACACTGTGAGATGAATTCACACATCACAAGACAGTTTCTTAGAAAGCTTCCTTCTAGTTTTTATCAGAGGATATTTCCTTTTTCACCATCATCTCAACTTGCTCCCAAATATCACTGTGTAGATTCCTTGAAAACAGTGTTAGCAAACAGCTCCTGAAAAAAAGGTGTTACCCTGTGAGATGAATACACACATCACAAGGAAGTTTCTCAGAAAGTTTCTTGCTAGTTTTTATCTGATTATATTTCCATTGTCACACTAGGCTTCAATGCAATCCAAAATATCCCCTCTCTGATTCCCCAAAAACAGTGCTACATAACTATTCCATGTAAAGAACGGTATAACTCTGTGAGATGAATTCACACATAACAAAGCTATTTCTCAGACCACTCCTTTCTAGATTTTATCTATGGATATTTTCTTTTTCTCCATATTCCTTAATGCTCTCTGGAATATCCCATTGCAGACTCCATGAAAAAAGTGTTAGAAAACTTCTCAATGAAAAGAACGGGGTAATTCTGTGAGATGAATTCATGCATCACAAAGCAGTTTCACAGAAAGGTTCTTTTTGATTTTTATCTGAGGATACTTCCTCTTTCTCCATAGGTCCCAATGTGCTCCCAAGTATCCCTTGAATATTCCACAAAAACAATGTGAGCAAACAGCTCCATGAAAAGAAAGGTGTAACTCTGTGAGATGAATTCACACACCATAAAGAATCTTCTCAGAAACCTTTCAATTTTTATCTGAGGATATTTCCTTTGTCACCATAGGCTTCAATGTGATCCAAAATATCCCTTCTCAGGTTCCCCAAAAACAGTGATACCAAACTGCTCCATATAAAGAATCGTGTAACTTTTGTGAGCTGAATTAACACGTCACAAAGTAGTTTCTCAGAAGGCTTCTTTCTGGTTTTTATATGAAGATATTTTCTCCAACATTGGCTTCAAAGCACTCCCAAGTATCCCTTCTCAGATACCACAAAAACTGTGAGGCCAAACTGCTCAATGAAGAAAAAGGTTAAACTTTATGAGATGAATACACGTATCACAAAACCGTTTCTCTAAAAGCTTCTCCCAAGTTTTTATCTGAAGTAATTTCCTTTTTCACCATAGGTCTCTAGGAGCTCCCAAATATCCCTTTGCAAATTCCATAAAAACAATGCTACTAAACTGCTGAAAGCAAGCAAATGTGTAACTCTGTGCAATGAATTCACCCATCACAAAGAAATTTCTCGGAAAGCTTCTGTCTATTTTGTATCTGAGGCTATTTCCTTTGTCACCATAGGCTTCAATGTGCTCCCAAATATAATATGACAGACTCCACGAAAACAGTGTTATCAAAAGGCTAAAAGAAAAGCCCTGCTTAGCTCTGTGAGATGAATTTACCAACACAAAGCAGTTTTTCAAAAGGCCTCTTTCTACTTTTATCTGAGGATATATCCTTTTTCACCATAGGCCTCAATGCGCTCCCAAATATCCCTTTGCAGATTCCACGAAAACAGTGTTTGCAAATTGCTCCATGAGAAGAAAGGTGTAACTCTGTGAGATGAATTCACACAACCCAAAGAACTTTCTCGTAAAGCTTCTTTCAAGTTTCTATCTGAGGATATTTCCTTAGTCACCATAGGCTTTACAGGATCCAAAATATCACTTCTCAGATTCCCCAAAAACAGTGCTACCAAACTGATTCATGAAAATAATAATGTAACTCTGTGAGATGAATTAACACGTCATAAAGCAATTTCTCAGAAGGCTTCTTTCTAGTTTTTATATGAAGGTATTTCCTTTGTCACCAGAAGCTTCAATACACTCCAAAATATGCTATTGTAGATTCCAAGAAAACAGTGTTAGCAATGTGCTCCATGAAAAGAACAGTGTAACTCTTTGCCTTGAATTCAAACATCACAAAGCAGATTCTCAGAAAGCTTCTTTCTATTTTTTCTATGAGGATATTTCCCTTTTCACTACAGGCCTGAACGCACTCCCAAATATCCCTTTGCAGATTCCACGAAAAGAGTGTTAGCAAATTGATCCATGAAAAGTAAGGTGTATCTCTGTGAGATGAATTCACACATCACAAACAACTTTCTCAGAAAGCTTCCTTCTAGTTTTTGTTTGAGGATAATTCCTTTTTCACCATAGGCCTCAATGTGCTCCCAAATATCCCTTTGCAGATTCCACAAAAACAGTGTTAGCAAACTGCTCCATGAAAAGAAATGTGTAACTCTTTGAGATGAATTCACACATCACAAGAATCTTTCTCAGAAAGCTTCTTTCTAGCTTTTATCTGAGAATATTCCCTTTGTCAACATAGGCTTCAATGCAATCCATAATATCCTATTGCACATTCCAAGAAAACAGTGTTATCAAACTGCTCAATGAAAAGAAGGGTGTAGCTCTGTGAGATGAAATCACACATCACAAAGCAGTTTCTCAGAAAGTTTCTTTCTAGTTTTTATCTGAGGATATTTCCTTTGTCACCGTAGGCTTCAATGTGATCCAAAACATCCCTTCTCAGATTCTGCATAACCAGTGCTACCAGACTGCTCCATGAAGAGAATCGTTTAACACTCTGAGATGAATTCATAAACCACAAACAGTTTCTCAGAAAGCTTCTTTCTAGTTTTTATCTGAGGATATTTCCATTTTCACTATATGCCTCAACGTGCTAAGAAATATCCCTTTGCAGATTCCACGAAAACAGTGTTAGCAAACTGTTCCATGAAAAGAAAGGTGTAACTCTGTGAGATGAATTCACACATCATCAAGAAGCTTCTCAGAAAGCTTCTTTCTAGTTTTAATCTGAGGATATTTCCTTTGTCACCTTAGGCTTCAATGCCATCCAAAATATCCCTTCTCAGACTCCCCAAAACAGTGCTACAAAACTGCTCCATGAAAAGAATGCTGTAACTCTGTGAGCTGAATTGACTAATAACAAAGCAGTTTCTCAGAAAGCTTCTTTTCAGCTTTTATCTGAGGATATCTCCTTTTTCACCGTAATACTCCATGAGCTCTGGAATAAGAGCGCATTGCAGATTCCAGGAAAAAACAGTGAGCAAACTTCTCAATGATAGTAACAGTGTGACTCTCTGAGGTGAATTGACACGTCAAAAAGTAGTTTCACAGAAAGCTTCTTTTCGTTTTGATCTGAGGATATTTCCTTTGTCACAGTGGTCTTCAGTGCACTTCCAAATATTCTATTGCATATTCCAAGAAAACAGTGTCATCAGATTGCTCAATGAAAATAGCAGTGCACTCTGTGAGATGAATTCACATATCCAAAAGCAGTTTCTCAGAAAGTTTCTTTCTTTCTATTTATTTATTTATTTATTTATTTATAATTATTATTATACTTTAAGTTCTAGGATACATATGCATAATGTGCAGGTTTGTTACATATGTATACTTGTGCCATGTTGGTGTGCTGCACTCATCAACTCGTCAGCACCCATAAACTCGTCATTTACATCAGGTATAACTCCCAATGCAATCCCTCCCCCCTCCAACCTCCCCATGATAGGCCCTGGTGTGTGATGTTCCCCTTCCCGAGTCCAAGTGATCTCATTGTTCAGTTCCCATCTATGAGTGAGAACATGCGGTGTTTGGTTATCTGTTCTTGCGATAGTTTGCTGAGAATGATGGTTTCCAGCTGCATCCATGTCCCTACAAAGGACACAAACTCAT
>NW_012099621.1:291561-297751 GCF_000951045.1 Mandrillus leucophaeus
GTGGTTTTTGTCTTTGGTTCTGTTTATATGCTGGATTACATTTATTGATTTGCATATGTTGAACCATCCTTGCATCCCAGGGATGAAGCCAACTTGTTCATAGTGGATAAGCTTTTTGATGTGCTGCTGGATCTGGTTTGTCAGTATTTTATTGAGGATTTTTGCTTCGATGTTCATCAGGAATATTGGTCTAAAATTCTCTTTTTTGTTGTGTCTCTGCCAGGCTTTGGTATCAGGATGATGTTGGCCTCATAAAATGAGTTCGGGAGGATTCCCTCTTTTTTTATTGATTGGAATAGTTTCAGAAGGAATGGTACCAGGTCTTCCTTGTACCTCTGGTAGAATTCAGCTATGAATCCATCTGGTCCTGGACTTTTTTTGGTTGGTAGGCTATTAATTATTGCCTCAATTTCAGATCTTGATATTGGTTTATTCAGGGATTCAGCTTCTTCCTGGTTTAGTCTTGGAAGAGTGTAAGTGTCCAGGAAATTATCCATTTCTTTTAGATTTTCTAGTTTATTTGCGTAGAGGTGTTTATAACATTCTCTGATGGTAGTTTGTATTTCTGTGGGGTCTGTGGTGATATCCCCTTTATCATTTTTTATTGTATCTATTTGATTCTTCTCTCTTTTCCTCTTTATTAGTCTTGCTAGTGGTCTATCAATTTTGTTGATCATTTCAAAAAAACAACTCCTGGATTCATTGATTTTTGGGAGGTTTTTTGTGTCTCTATCTCCTTCAGTTCTGCTCTGATCTTAGTTATTTCTTGCCTTCTGCTAACTTTTGAATGTGTTTGCTCTTGCTTCTCTAGTTCTTTTAATTGTGATGTTAGAGTGTCAATTCTAGATCTTTCCAGCTTTCTCTTGTGGGCATTTAGTGCTATAAATTTCCCTCTACACACTGCTTTAAATGTGTCCCAGAGATTCTGGTATGTTTTATCTTTGTTCTCATTGGTTTCAAAGAACATCTTTATTTCTGTCTTCATTTCGTTGTGTACCCAGTAGTCATTCAGGAGCAGGTTATTCAGTTTCCATGTAGTTGAGTGGTTTTGATTGAGTTTCTTAGTCTTGAGTTCTAGTTTGATTGCACTGTGCTCTGAGAGACTGTTTGTTATAATTTCTGTTCTTGTACATTTGCTAAGGAGTGCTTTAGTTCCAATTATGTGGTCAATTTTGGAATAAGTGTGATGTGGTGCTGAGTAGAATGTATATTCTGTTGATTTGGGGTGGAGAGTTCTGTAGATGTCTATTAGGTCTGCTTGCTGCAGAGATGAGTTCAATTCCTGGATATCCTTGTTAACTTTCTGTCTCGTTGATCTGTCTAATGTTGACAGTGGGGTGTTGAAGTCTCCCATTATTATTGTATGGGAGTCTAAGTCTCTTTGTAAGTCTCTAAGGACTTGCTTTATGAATCTGGGTGCTCCTGTATTGGGTGCATATATATTTAGGATAGTTAGCTCTTCCTGTTGAATTGATCCCTTTACCATTATGTAATGGCCTTCTTTGTCTCTTTTGATCTTTGATGGTTTAAAGTCTGTTTTATCAGAGACTAGATTGCAACCCCTGCTTTTTTTGTTCTCCATTTGCTTGGTAGATCTTCCTCCATCCCTTTATTTTGAGCCTATGTATGTCTCTGCATGTGAGATGGGTCTCCTGAATACAGCAAACTGATGGGTCTTGACTCTTTATCCAGTTTGCCAGTCTGTGTCTTTTAATTGGAGCATTTAGTCCACTTACATTTAAGGTTAATATTGTTATGTGTGAACTTGATCCTGCCATTATGATATTAACTGGTTATTTTGCTCGTTAGTTGATGCAGTTTCTTCCTAGCCTCGATGGTCTTTACATTTTGGCATGTTTTTGCAATGGCTGGTACCGGTTGTTCCTTTCCATGTTTAGTGCTTCCTTCAGGGTCTCTTGTAAGGCAGGCCTGGTGGTGACAAAATCTCTAAGTATTTGCTTATCTGTAAAGGATTTTATTTCTCCTTCACTTATGAAACTTAGTTTGGCTGGATATGAAATTCTGGGTTTAAAATTCTTTCCTTTAAGAATGTTGAATATTGGCCCCCACTCTCTTCTGGCATGTAGAGTTTCTGCCGAGAGATCTGCTGTTAGTCTGACGGGCTTCCCTTTGTGGGTAACCCGACCTTTTTCTCTGGCTGCCCATATGATTTTTTCCTTCATTTCAACTTTGATGAATCTGGCAATTATGTGTCTTGGAGTTGCTCTTCTCGAGGAGTATCTTTGTGAGGTTCTCTGTTTTTCCTGAATTTGAATGTTGGCCTGCCCTACTAGGTTGGGGAATTTCTCCCGGATGATATCCTGAAGAGTGTTTTCCAAGTTGGTTCCATTTTCCCCCTCACTTTCAGGCACACCAATCAGACGTAGATTTGGTCTTTATACATAATCCCATACTTCTTGCAGGATTTCTTAATTTCTTTTTCTTCATTTTTCTTTAAATTTCTCTTTTCATTTCATTTCATTCATTTGATCCTCAATTGCTGATACTCTTTCTTCCAGTTGATTGAGTCGGTTACTGAAGCTTGTGTATTTGTCACATATTTCTCGTGTCATGGTTTTCATCGCTGTCCATTTGTTTATGGCCTTCTCTGCATTAATTATTCTGGTTATCAATTCTTCCACTCTTTTTTTCAAGCTTTTTAGTTTCTTTGCACTGGGTACGTAATTCCTCCTTTAGCTCTGAGAAGTTTGATGGACTGAAGCCTTCTTCTCTCATCTCGTCAAAGTCATTCTCTGTCCAGCTTTGATCCATTGCTGGCATGAGCTGCGTTCCTTTGGAGGGGGAGATGCGCTCTTATTTTTTGAATTTACAGCTTTTCTGCCCTGTTTTCTCCCCGTCTTTGTGGTTTTATCTGCCTCTGGTCTTTGATGAAGGTGACGTACTGACTGGGATTTGATGTGGGTGTCCATCCTGCTTGTTAATTTTCCTTCTAACAGTCAGGACTCTCAGCTGTAGGTCTGTTGGAGATTGCTTGAGGTCCACTCCAGACCCTGTTTGCCTGGGTTTCAGCAACAGAGGCTGAAGAAGATAGAATACTGCTGAACTGCCAAAGTACCTGTCTGATTCTTGCTTTGGAAGCTTCCTCTCATGGGTGTACTCCACCGTGTGAGGTCCGGGGTGTCGGTCTTCCCTTAGTGGAGGATGTCTCCCAGTTAGGCTACTCAGGGGTCAGGGATCCACTTGAGCAGGCAGTCTGTCTGTTCTCAGATCTCAACCTCCGTGTTGGGAGATCCACTGCTCTCTTCAAAGTTGTCAGACAGTTGCTTGCCTCTGCAGATGTTTCTGCTGCTTTGTTGTTGTTTAGCTGTGCCCTGTCCCCAGAGGTGGAGTCTACAGAGACTGGCAGGCCTCCTTGTGCTGCTGTGAGCTCCACTCAGTTCGATCTTCCCAGGGCTTTGTTTACATTCTTAGGCCTCAGCAATGGTGGTCGCACCTCCCACAACCTCACTGCTGCCTTGTGGTTAGATTGTAGACTGCTGTGCTAGCAAAGAGAAGGCTCTCTGGGCATGGGACCCTCCTGGCCAGGTGTGGGATATAATCTCCTGGTGTGCCCATTTGCTTAAAGCACAGTATTGGGTGGGAGTTACCTGATTTTCCAGGTGTTTGTGTCTCTGTTCCCCTGGCTAGGAAAAGGGATTCCCTTCCCCCTTGTGCTTCCCAGGTAAGGCGATGCATCACCCTGCTTCAGCTCTCGCTGGTCGGGCTGCAACAGCTGACCAGAACCGATTGTCCGGCACTCCCCAGTGAGATGAACCCAATACCTCAGTTGATAATGCAGAAATCACCTGTCTTCTGTGTCACTTGCACTGTGAGCTGGAGACTGGAGCTGTTCCTACTCGGCTGTCTTGCTCCACCCACTGGAAAGCTTCACCCTGTTTCTGTCTGAAGATATTTCCGTTTTCACCATGAGCCTCAAAGTGCTAACGAATATCCCTTCACAGACTAAACAAAAACAGTGTTAGAATACTGCTCAGTGAAAAGAGAAGTTGAACTGTGTGAGTGAAATTCACACGACCGAGAGAAATTTCACAGAAAGCTTCCTTCTGGTTTTTATCTCAGGGTATTTCTTTGAATGTATATGCTAAAGACTGTTCCCAAATGGCCTTTCTCAAGTTCCAAAGAAACTGTAATTTCAAACTGCTCAATCCAAAGAATGATTTAACTCTATGGGATGAATGCACACGTCACAAAGCAGTTGCTCAGAAAGTTTCTCTCCAGTTTCCAATGGAAGACATTTCCTTGCTCACCACAGTCCCCTGGGAGCCACTTAATATCCATTCGCAGATTCCTCAAAGACAGAGTTTCCAAACTGGGTAATGTAAAGTAAGCTTTAATTCTGTGAAATGAATACATGTATCAGAAAGCAGTTTCTTGGAACACTTCTTTCTGGGTTTTATTTGAGGAGAGTTCTCTTTTCACCATAGTCTTCCATGCGCTGTGAAATATCACGTTTTCAGTTTTACAGGAACAGTGTTGAAACATTGGCTTATGAGAAAAGAGGTATATCTCCCTGAGTGGAATGCACACATCACAAAGCAGTTTCTCACCAAGCTTCTCTCCAGTTTTTATCTGAAGTGATTTCCGTTTTCACCATAGGCCTCAAAGTGCTCCCGAATGTCCCTTTGCGAACCCACCCTTGACGAAGTTTACAAACTGCATAATATAAAGAAAGTTTTATCTATGTGAGATGAATAAACATATCTA
This sequence comes from Mandrillus leucophaeus, assembly GCF_000951045.1. NCBI lineage: Eukaryota > Metazoa > Chordata > Mammalia > Primates > Cercopithecidae > Mandrillus > Mandrillus leucophaeus. Next base: position 296,287 of record NW_012099621.1, read on the forward strand.
TCACAAAGCAGTTTCCCAGAAAGCTTCTTTCCCGTTGTTGTCTGAGGATAATTCCTTTTTCACAATAGCTGTCTATATACTCCTGAATGTCCCTTGGTAGCTTATTCTCCAAAATGGATTCCCCAATCCTCTATGGGAAGAAAGGTATAACTCTGTGAGTGGAATGCACACGTCATAAAGCAGATCCTCTGAAAGCTACTATCTAGTCTCTATGTGAAGATATTTCCGTTTTCACCATAAGCCTCAAAGCGCTCCCGAATATCCCTTTGCAGACTAAACACAGTGGTAGAATACTGCTCAATGAAAAGAAAAGCTTAACTTGTGTGCAGAAATCACAGGACCGAGAGCAGTTTCACAGAAAGCTTCCTTCTTGTTTTCATCTGAGGATATTTCTTTCTCCATATTCCAAAGAGTGTTCCCAAATGTCCTTCCTGAGATGCCACAGAAAGAGTGATTTCAAACTGCTCAATCCAAAGAATGATATAAGTCTATGAGATGAATACACACATCACAAAGCAGTTGCTCAGAAAGCTTGTCTCCAGTTTTCATGGGAAGACATTTCCTTGCTCACCACAGGCCTCCAGGCTACCAATTAATATCCCTTCGCATATTCCTCAGAGACAGAGTTAGCACACGGGGCAAAGCAGAATACACTTTAAATTTTTGAAGTGAATGCACATATCAGAGAGCAGTTTCTTGGAACGTTTCTTTCTGGGTTTTACTTGAGGATAGTTCACTTTTCACCATAGTCTTCAATGTACTCCGAAATATCACTTTTTCGGTTTTGCAGGAACAGTGTTCAACCACTGTCTTATAAGTAAAGAGGTACAACTCACTGAGTGGAATGCACACATCACAAAGCCGTTTCTCAGAAAGCTTCTGTCTCGTTTTTATCTGAAGATATCTCCTATTTCCCCACAGCCCTGAATGTGCTCTCGAATGTTCCTTCTTGAATCTGTCCATGATGCAGTTTTAAAACTGTATAATAGAAAGAAAGTTTTATCTATGTGAGATGAATAGACATATCTATCACAAAGGAGTTTCATAGAAATCTTCTTTCCAGTTTTTGTCTGAGGACATTTCCTTTTCCACCATAGCCATCCATATACTCCTGAATGTCCCCTGGTAGCTTTTTATGCAAGTGGGATTCCCCAATCCTCTATGAGAAGAAAAGTACAACTTTCTGAGTGGAATGAACACATCACAAAGCAGATTCTCAGAAATCCTCTCTCCAACATCTATCTGAAGATACTTCCAATTTCACCTTAAGCCTCAATGCGCTGCTGAGTATCTCTTAGCTGACTAACCTAAAACAGTGTTAGAATACTGCTCAATGAAAACAAAAGTTTAACTGTGTGAGTGGACTTCAAATGACCCAGAACAGTTTCAGAAAAAGTTTCCCTCAGGTTTTTATCGGAGGGTATTTCTTTTTCAGCATATTCTTAAGAGTGTTCCCAAATGTCCT
>NW_012099621.1:297801-304531 GCF_000951045.1 Mandrillus leucophaeus
TTTATCTATGTGAGATGAATAAACATATCTATCACAAAGCAGTTTCCCAGAAAGCTTCTTTCCCGTTGTTGTCTGAGGATAATTCCTTTTTCACAATAGCTGTCTATATACTCCTGAATGTCCCTTGGTAGCTTATTCTCCAAAATGGATTCCCCAATCCTCTATGGGAAGAAAGGTATAACTCTGTGAGTGGAATGCACACGTCATAAAGCAGATCCTCTGAAAGCTACTATCTAGTCTCTATGTGAAGATATTTCCGTTTTCACCATAAGCCTCAAAGCGCTCCCGAATATCCCTTTGCAGACTAAACACAGTGGTAGAATACTGCTCAATGAAAAGAAAAGCTTAACTTGTGTGCAGAAATCACAGGACCGAGAGCAGTTTCACAGAAAGCTTCCTTCTTGTTTTCATCTGAGGATATTTCTTTCTCCATATTCCAAAGAGTGTTCCCAAATGTCCTTCCTGAGATGCCACAGAAAGAGTGATTTCAAACTGCTCAATCCAAAGAATGATATAAGTCTATGAGATGAATACACACATCACAAAGCAGTTGCTCAGAAAGCTTGTCTCCAGTTTTCATGGGAAGACATTTCCTTGCTCACCACAGGCCTCCAGGCTACCAATTAATATCCCTTCGCATATTCCTCAGAGACAGAGTTAGCACACGGGGCAAAGCAGAATACACTTTAAATTTTTGAAGTGAATGCACATATCAGAGAGCAGTTTCTTGGAACGTTTCTTTCTGGGTTTTACTTGAGGATAGTTCACTTTTCACCATAGTCTTCAATGTACTCCGAAATATCACTTTTTCGGTTTTGCAGGAACAGTGTTCAACCACTGTCTTATAAGTAAAGAGGTACAACTCACTGAGTGGAATGCACACATCACAAAGCCGTTTCTCAGAAAGCTTCTGTCTCGTTTTTATCTGAAGATATCTCCTATTTCCCCACAGCCCTGAATGTGCTCTCGAATGTTCCTTCTTGAATCTGTCCATGATGCAGTTTTAAAACTGTATAATAGAAAGAAAGTTTTATCTATGTGAGATGAATAGACATATCTATCACAAAGGAGTTTCATAGAAATCTTCTTTCCAGTTTTTGTCTGAGGACATTTCCTTTTCCACCATAGCCATCCATATACTCCTGAATGTCCCCTGGTAGCTTTTTATGCAAGTGGGATTCCCCAATCCTCTATGAGAAGAAAAGTACAACTTTCTGAGTGGAATGAACACATCACAAAGCAGATTCTCAGAAATCCTCTCTCCAACATCTATCTGAAGATACTTCCAATTTCACCTTAAGCCTCAATGCGCTGCTGAGTATCTCTTAGCTGACTAACCTAAAACAGTGTTAGAATACTGCTCAATGAAAACAAAAGTTTAACTGTGTGAGTGGACTTCAAATGACCCAGAACAGTTTCAGAAAAAGTTTCCCTCAGGTTTTTATCGGAGGGTATTTCTTTTTCAGCATATTCTTAAGAGTGTTCCCAAATGTCCTGTCTCAGGTTCCACAGAAACAGTGATTTCAAACAGCTGAATCCAAAGAATGATTTAATTCTATGAGATGAATACACACATCACAAAGCAATTGCTCCAAAAACTTCTCTCCAGGTTTCATCGGAACACGTTTCCTTTCTCACCACAAGCCTCCAGGCACCACTTAATATCCCTTTACAGATTCGTCAAAGACAGAGTTTCCAAACTGGGCAACATAGTGTAAGCTTTAACTCTAAAAAACGAATGCACGTGTCAGAGAGCAGTTTCTTGTAATGCTTCTTTCTGGATTTTATTTTCGGATTTTCACTTTTCATCATAGTCTTCAATGCGCTCTGAATATCACTTTTTTGATTTTACAGGAACAGTGTTCACACACTGCCTTATGAGAAAAGAAGTATAATTCCCTGAGTGGAATGCACACATCACAAAGCAGTTTCTCAGAAAGCTTTTCTCCAATTTTTATCTGAAGATATCTCCTCTTTTCCCACAGGATGAATGTGCTCCCGAACGTCCCTTCTCGAATCCGTCCATGAAGCAGTTTCAAAACTGTGCCATTGAAAGAAAGTTTTATCTATGTGAGATGAATAGATATATCTATCACAAAGCAGTTTCACAGAAAGCTTCTTTCCAGTTTTTGTCTGAGGATATTTCCTTATCCACCATAGCCATCCATATACACCCGATTGTCCCCTGGTAGCTTTTTCTGCAAGCGGGATTCCCAAAGCCTCTATGAGAAGAAAAGTATTACTCTGTGAGTGGAATGAACGTGTCACAAAGCAACTCCTCAGAAATCACCTTTCCAGTATCTATCTGAAGTTATATCCGTTTTCACCATAAGCTTCAAAGCGCTTCCGAGTATCGATTAGCTGACTAATCTAAAACAGAGTTAGAATACTGTTCAATGAAAACAGAAGCTTAACTGTGTGAGTGGATTTCACGTGATGTAGAACAGTTTCACAGAAAGTTTCCTTCTGGTTTTTATCAGAGGGTATTACTTTTTCAGCATATTCTTAAGAGCGTTCCAAAATGGTCTTTCTCAATTTCCACAGAAACACTGATTTCAAACTGCTCAATCCACAGAATGATTTAACTCTATGAGATGAATACACACATCACAAAGCAGTTTCTCTGAAAGCTTCTCTCCACTTTTCATCGGAAGACGTTTACTTTCTCACCACAAGCCTCCGTGTGCCACTAAATATCCCTTCACAGATTCCTCAAACACAGAGTTTCCAAAACTGGGCAACATAGTGTAAGCTTTAAATCTGTGAAATGAATGTCCACGTCACAGAGCAGTTTCTTGGAACGCTTCTTTCTGGGTTTCATTTCAGGATAATTCCCTTTTTGCCCTAGTGTTCAATGTGCTCCAAAATATCACTTTTTCAGTTTTACAGGAACAGTGTTCAAACACTGCCTTATGAGAAGTGCGGTATAGCTCCCTGAATGGAATGTGGAATGCACACATCACAAAGCAGTTTCCCCGAAAGCTTCTCTCCAGTTTTTATCTGAAGATATCTCCTATTTCCCCAAAGGCCCGAATGTGCTCCCAAATGTCCCTTCACGAATCCGTCCATGACGCAGTTTCATAAGCGTGAAATAGAAAGAAAGTTTTATCTATCTGAGTTGAATAGACATATCTATCACAAAGCAGTTTCAGAGAAAGCTTCTTTCCAATTTTAGTCTGAGGATACCTCCATTTTCACCATAGCCATCCATATACTCCCGAATGTCCCCGGTAACTTTTTCTCCAAACAGGATCCGCTATCCTCTGTGAGAAGAAAAGTATAATTCTGTGAGTGAAGTGCAAACGTCACAAAGCAGCTCCTCGGAAATTTCTCTCCAGGATCTCTCTGAAGATGTTTCCGTTTTCATCATAAACCTCAGAGTGCTCCCAAGGATCCCTTAGCTGACTAACCTAAAACAGTGTTAGAATACTGCTCAAAGAAAACAAAATGTTAACTATGTGAGTGGACTTCATGTGACTTAGAGCAGTTTCACAGAAAGTTTCCTTCTGTTTTTTATTGGAGGGTATGTCTATTTCAGCATATTCTAAAGAGCGTTCCCAAAAGTCCTTTCTCTGGTTCCACAGAAGCAGTGATTTCAAACTGCTAAATGCAAACAATGATTTAGCTCCATGAAATGAATACACACATCACAAAGTAGTTTCCCCGAAAGCTCTCTCTACAGTTTTCACCGGAAGACATTTCGTTTCTCACCACATACCTCTGTGTGCCACTATATATCCCGTCACAGGTTCCTTAAAGACAGAATTTCCTAACTGGGAAAGGTAGTGTAAGCTTTAACTCTCTGAAATGAATACACAAGTCAGACAGTCGTTTCGTGCAATGCTTGTTTCTAGATTTTATTTCCGGATTTTCACTTTTCACTATAGTCTTCAATGTGCTGCAAAATATCACTTTTTCAGTTTTACAGGAAGAGTGTTCAAACCTGCCTTATGAGAAAGAGTTATAACTCCCTGAGTGGAATGCACACATCACAAAGCAGTTTCTCAGAAAACTTCTCTCGAGTTTTTATGTGAAGATATCTCCTATTTCCCCACTGGCCTGAATGTGCTCCCGTATGTCCCTTCACGGATCAGTCCATGATGCAGTTTCAAAACTGCGTAATAGAAAGAAAGTTTTATCTATGTGAGATGACTAGACATATCTATCACAAAGCAGTTTCACAGAAAGCTTCTTTCCAGTTTTTGTCTCTGGGTATTTCCTTTTTCACCATAGCCATCCAAATACTCCTGAATTCCCCCTTTTAGCTTTTTCTTTAAACGGGATTCCCCAATCCTCTCTGAGAAGGAAAGTATAACTCTGTGAGTGGAATGCACACATCACAAAGCAGCTCTTCGGAGATCTTCTCTCCGGTATCTATCTGAAGATATTTCCTTTTTCACCGTAAGCCTCAGAGTGTTCCGGAGCATTCCTTAGCTGACTAAACAAAAGCAGTGTTAGAATACTGCTCAATGAAAACAGAACCTTAACTGTGAGAGAGGACATCGCGTGACCTAGGACAGTTTCGCACAAAGTTTCCTTCTGGTATTTTTCGAAGTATATTTCTATTTCAACATATTCCCAAATGGCCTTTCTCAGGTTCCACAGAAACAGTGATTTGAAGATGCTCAATCCAAAGAATGATTTAATTCTATGAGATGAATACACACATCACAAAGCAATTGTTCCGAAATAATCTCTCCAGTTTTCATTGAAAGACGTTTACTTTCTCACCACAAGGCTCTGGGCGCCACTTAATATCTCTTCACAGATTACTCAAAGACAGAGTTTCCAAACTGGGCAATGTCGTGTAAGCTTTAACTCTCTGAAATGAATGCACACGTCAGACAGCAGTTTCTTGGAACGCTTCTTTCTGCGTTTTATATCAGGATAATTCACTTTTTGCCATACTCTTCAATGCGCTGCAAAATATCACTTTTTCAGTTTTACAAGAACAGTGTTTAAACACTGCCTTATGAGAAAAGTGCTATAACTCCCTGAGTGGAATGCACACATCACACAGCAGTTTCATAGAAAACTTCTCTCCAGTTTTTATCTGGAGATATTTCCTGTTTCCAAACAGGACTGAATGTGCTCTCGAATGTCCCTTCACGAATCCATTCATGACACAGTTTCCAAACTGCGTAATAGAAAGAACATTTTATCTATGTGAGATGAATAAACATATCTATCACAAAGCAGTTTCACGGAAGGCTTGTTTCCAGTTTTTGTCTGAGGATACTTCCTTTTTCAAAATAGAAGTCCATATACTCCCGAATGTCCCCTGGTAACGTTTTCTTAAAAACGGGATTCCTCCACCCTCTATGAGAAGAAAGGTATAACTCTGTGAGTGAAATGTACACGTCACAAACCAGCTCCATGGAACTCTTCTCTCCAGTATCTATCTGAAGATATTTCCGTTTTCACCGTAAGCCTCAAAGCACTAATGGGTATCCCTTAGCTGACTAACCTAAAACAAAGTTAGAATACTGCTCAATGAAAACAGAAGCTTAACTGTGCAAGTGAAATTCATGTAACCTAGAACAGTTTCACAAAATTTTCCCTCTGGTTTTTATCGGAGGGTATTACTTTTTCTTTATATTTCTGAGAGCTTTCCCAAATGTCCTTTCTCAGGTTCCAGTGATTTCAAACTGCTCAATCCAAAGAATGATTTAACTCTATGAGATGAATACACACAACTCAAAGCAGTTGCTCCGAAAGATTCTCCCCAGTTTTATTCGGAAGACGTTTTCTTTCTCCCAACAAGCCTCTGGGCGCCACTTAATATCCCTTCACAGATTCCTAAACTACAGAGTTTCCAAACTGGGCAATGTAGTGTAAGCTTTAACTCTCCGAAATGAATGCACACGTCAGACAGGAGTTTCTTGGAACACTTCTTTCTGGGTTTTATTCCCGGATATTTAACTTTTTGCCATAGTTTTCAATGCACTGCAAAATATCACTTTTTCATTTTTACAGGAACAGTTTTCAAAGACTGCCGTACGAGAAAATAGGCATAACTCCCTGAGTGGAATGCATGCATCACAAAGTTGTGTCTCAGAAAGCTACTCTCCAGTTTTTATCTGAAGATATTTCCTACTTCTCCACAGGCCTGAATGTGCTCCCGAATGTCTCTTTGCGAATCTGTCCATGACACAGTTTCAAAACAGCGTAATAGAAAGAAGGTTTTATCTATGTGAGATGAATAGACATATCTATCACAAAGCAGTTTCACAGAAAGCTTCTTTCCAGTTTTTGTCTGAGGAGATTTCCTTTTTCACCATAGCCGTCCATTTACTCCCGATTGTCCCCTGGTAGCTTCTTCCCCAAAAAGGATTCTCCAATCGTCTATGAGAAAAGAAGTATAACTCTTTGAGTGGAATGCAAAAATCACAAAACAGCTCCTCGGAAATCTTCTCTCCAATTTCTATCTGAAGATATTTCCGTTTTCACCATAAGCCTCACAGCGCTCTCGAGTATCCCTTAGCTGACTAACCTAAAACAGTGTTAAAATACTGCTCAATGAAAACAGACGCTTAGCTGTGCGAGTAGAATGCATGTGTAATAGAGCAGATGCACAGAAAGTTTCCTTCTGGTTTTTATCGGAGGGTATTTCTTTTTCAGCATATTCTTAAGGGTGTTCCTAAAAGTCCTCTCCCAGGTTCCACAGAAAGAGTGATTAGAAACTGCTCAATCCAAAGTATGATTAAACTCTATGAGATGAATACACACA
>NW_012099621.1:308796-343954 GCF_000951045.1 Mandrillus leucophaeus
GGGCTATGTAGTGTAAGCTTTAACTCTCTGAAATGAATGTACATGTCCGAGAGCAGTTTCTTGGAATGTTTCTTTCTGGGTTTTATTTCAGGATATTTCACTTTTCGTCATAGTCATCAATGCACTGCAAAATATCACTTTTTCAGTTTTACAGGAACAGTGTTCAAACACTGCCTTATGAGAAAAGAGGTATAACTTCCTGAATGGAATTCACACATCAAAATACAGTTTATCAGGAAGCTTCTCATCTGTTTTTATATGAAGATATGTACTATATCCCCACAGGCTTGAATGTGCTCCTGAAGGTCCCTAACTGTGTAATAGAAAGAAAGATTTATCTATGTGAGATGAATAGATATATTTATCACAAAACAGTTTTACAGAAAGCTTCTTTCCAGTTTCCATCTGAGAATATTTCCTATTTCACCATAGCCGTTCATATACTCCCTAATGTCCCCTAGTAACTTTTTCTCCAGACGAGATTCCCCAATCCTCTATGAGAAGAAAAGTGTAACTCTGTGATTGGAATGCACATGTCACAAAGCAGATTCTCAGAAATATTCTCTCTAGTGTGTATCTGAAGACTTTTCCATTTTCACTGTAAGCCTCAAAGCGTTCCCAAGTTTTTCTTGGCAGAATGACCTAAAACAGTGTGAGAATACTGCTCTATGAAAACAGAATCTTAACTGTGCAAAGTGGACTTCATGTGACCTAGAGTAGTTTCACAGAAAGTTTCCTTCTGGTTTTTATTAGAGAGTATTTCTTGTTCAGCATATACTTAAGAGTGTTCCCAAATGTCCTTTCTCAGGTTCCATAGAAACAGTGATTTCAAAGTGCTCAATAAAAAGAATGATTTAACTCTCCGAGATGAATACACACGTCACAATGTAGTTGCTCCAAAAGATTCTCTCCAGTTTTCATCCGAATAGGTTTCCTTTCTCACCACACACCTCCGTGCAAAACTTAATATCCCCTCAGAGATTCCTCAAAGACAGACTTTCCAAACTGGGCAACGTAGTGTAAACTTTATCTCCCTGAAATGAATGCATATGTCAGAGAACAGTTTCGTGCAATGCTTCCATATGGGTGTAATTTCCGAATTTTCACTTTCTGCCATAGTCTTCAATGCACTGCAAAATATCACTTTTTCAGTTTTACAGGAACAGTGTTCAAACACTGCCTTATTTGAAAGAGGTATAAGTCCTTGACTGGAATGCTCATATCACAAAGCAGTTTCTCAGAAAGCTTCTCTCCAGTTTTTAGCTGAAGATATTACCAATTTCCCCACAGGCCTGAATGTGCTCTCGAATGTCCCTTCGTGAATCTGACCATGACGCATTTTCAAAACTGCGTAATAGAAAGTTTTATCTATGTGAGATGAATAGACATATCTATCACAAAGCATTTTCAGAGAAAGCTTCTTTCCAGTTTTTGTCTGAGGATACTTACTTTTTCACCATAGACGTCCATATACTCCTGAATGTCCTCTGGTAGCGTTTTCTTAAAAACGGGATTCCTGAATCCTCTATGAGAAGAAAGGTATAACTCTGTGAATGGAATGAACATGTCACAAAGGAGCTCCACGGGAATCTTCTCTCCAGTATCTATCTGAAGATATATCCGTTTACACCATAAGCCTCAAAGTGCTCCCCAGTATCCCTTAGCTGACTAACATGAAACAGTGTTAGAATACCGCTCAATGAAAACAGAAGCTTAACTGTGTGTGTGGAATTCACGTGACCTAGGGCAGTTACACAGAATGTTTCCAAGTTTCCTTCTGGTTTTTATAGGAGGACATTACTTTTTTAGCATATTCTTAAGAGTGTTCCCAAATGTCCTTTATGAGGGGTCACAGAAGCACTGATTTCAAACTGCTCAATCAAGAATGATTTAACTCTATCAGATGAAGACACACATCACAAAGCAGTTGCTCTGGAATCTTCTCTCCACTTTTCATTAGAACATGTTTCCTTTCTCACCAGAAGACTCCGGGCACCACTCAATATCCCTTCCCAGATTCCTCAAAGACATAGTTTCCAAAGTGATCAACGTAGTGTAAGCTTTAACTCTCTGAAATGAATGCACACTTCTGAGAACAGTTTCTTGATATGCTTCTTTCAGGGTTTTATTTCAGGATATTTCACTTTTCGCCATAGTCTTCAATGCACTGCAAATATCACTTTTCCTGTTTTACAGGAACATTATACAAACACTGCCTCATGAGAAAAGAAGTATAACATCCTGAAGGGAATGAACACATCAGAAAGCAGTTTCTCAGAAAGTTTCTCTCCAGTTTTTATCTGGAGATATTTGCTATTTCCCCACAGTTTTGAGTGTGCTATCAAATGTACCTTCGCAAATCCGTCCATAACGCTATTTCAAAACTGTGTAATAGAAAGAAAGGTTTTCTATGTGAGATGAATAGACATATCTATCACAAAGTAGTTTCACAGAAAGTTTCCTTCCAGTTTTTGTCTGAGAATACTTCCTTTTTCACCATAGCCATCCATATACTCCCGAATGCCCCCGGTAGACTTTTCCCCAAAAGGGATTCCCCAATCCTCTATGAGAAGAAAGGTATAACTCTTTGAGTGGAATGCACACATCACAAAGCAGCTTCTCAGAAATCTTCTCTCCAGTATCCATCTGAAGATATTTCTATCTTCACCATAAGCCTCAAACTGCTCCCGTGTATCCCTTAGCTGACTAACCTAAAACAGTGTTAGAATACTTCTCAATGAAAACAGAAGCTTAACTGTGTGAGTTGGACTTCACTTGACACTGAGCAGATACACAGATAATTTCCTTCTGGTTTTTATCAGAGGGTATTACTTTTTCAGCATATTCTTAAGAGCGTTCCCAAATGGCCTTTCTCAGGTTCCACAGAAACAGTGATTTCAAACTGCTCAATCTAAAGAATGATTTAACTCTATGAGATGAATACACACATCACTAAGTAGTTGCTCCGAAAGCTTCTCTCCAGTTTTCATCAGAAGACGTTTCCTTTCTCACCACAAGCCTCAGGGTGCCACTTAATATTCCTTCACAGATTCCTCAAACACAGAGTTTCCAAACTGGGCAACGTAGTGAAAGCTTTAACTCTCTGAAATAAATGCACACGTAAGAGAGCAGTTTCTTGGAATGCTTCTTTCTGCGTTTTATTTCAGGATATTTCACTTTTCGCCATAGTCTTCAAAGCGCTGGTAAATATCACTTTTTCACTTTTACAGAAACAGTGTTCAAACACTGCGTTATGAGAAAAGAGGTATAATTCCCTGAGTGGAATGCACACATCACAAAGCAGTTTCTCAGAACGCTTCTCTCCAGTTTTAATCTGAAGATATCTCCTATTTCCCCACAGGCCTGAATGTGCTCCCGAAAGTCCCTTCTCGAATCCGTCCATGAAGCAGTTTCAAAACTGTGCCACAGAAAGAACGTTTTATCTTTGTGATGTGAATAGACATATCTATCACAAAGCAGTTTCACAGAAAGCTTCTTTTCAGTTGTGTCTGAGGATACTTCCTTATCCACCATAGCCATCCATATACTCCTGAATATCCCCTGGTAGCTTTTTCTGCAAGCAGGATTCCCCAATCTTCTATGAGAAGAAAAGTATTTCTGTGAGTGGTATGAACACGTCACAAAGCACCTCCTTGGAATTCTTCTCTCCACTATCTATGTGAAGATATTTCCGTTTTCACCGTAAGCTTCAAAGTGCTCCTGAGTATCCCTTAGCTGACCAACCTAAAACAAAGTTAGAATACTGCTAAATGAAAACAGAAGCTTAACTGTGCAAGTGGGCTTCACTTCACCTAGAACAGTTTCAAAGAAAATTTCCTTCTGGTTTTTATCAGACGGTATTCCATTTTCAGCATACTCTTAAGAGAGTTCCCAAATCTCCTTTCTCAAGTTCCACAGAAACACTGATTTCAAACTGCTCATTTCACAAAATGATTTAACTCTATGTGATGAATACACACATCACAAAGCAGTAGCTCCGAGAGCTTCTCTCCAGTTTTCATCGGAAGACGTTTCCTTTCTCACCACAAGCCTCCATGTGCCACTAAATATCCCTTCACAGATTCCTCAAACACAGAGTTTCCAAACTGGGCAACGTAGTGTAAGCTTTAACTCTCTGAAATAAATGCACACTTCAGAGAGCAGTTTCTTGGAACGCTTCTTTCTGGGTTTTATTTCCGGATATTTCACTCTTTGCCATAGTCTTCAATGTGCTACAAAATACCACTTTTTCAGTTTTACAGAAACAGTCTTCAAAAACTGCCTTATGAGAAAATAGGTATAAGTTCCTGAGGGGAATGTACACATCACAAAGCAGTTTCTCAGAAAGCTGCTCTCCAGTTTTTAGCTGAAGATATTTCCTATATCCCCAGAGGCCTGAATGTGCTCCCCAATCTCCCTTCACAAATCCATCCATGAGGCAGTCTCAAAACTGCATAATAGAAAGAAAGTTTTATCTGTACAAGATGAATAGACATATCTATCACAAAGCATTTTCACAGAAAGCTTCTTTCCAGTTTTTGTCTGACGATATTTCCTTTTCCACCATAGCCGTCGAAGTACTGTTGAATGTCCCATGGTAGCTTTTTCTCCAAAAGGGATTCCCCAAACCTCTATGAGAAGAAAAGTATAACTCTGAGTGGAATGCACACATCACAAAGCAGCTTCTCAGAAATATTCCCTCCAGGTTCTATCTGAAGATATTTCCGTTTTCAACATAAACCTCAAAGCACTCCAGAGTATCCCTTAGCGGGCTAAACTAAAGCAGTGTTAGAATACTGCTCAATGAAAACGGAAGCTTAACTGTGCGAATGGCATTCACATGACACAGAGCACTTTCACAGAAAGCTTCCTTCCGCTTTTTATTGGAGGGTATTTCTTTTTCAGCACATTCTTAAGAGTGTTCTCAAATGTCCTTTCTCAGGTTCCACAGAAAGAGTGATTTCAAACTGCTCAATCCAAGGAATGATTTAACTCTATGAGATGAATCCACACATCACAAAGCAGTTACTCAGAAAACATCTCTCCAATTTTCAACGGAAGACATTTCCTTATTCACCACAGTACCCAGTCGCCACTTAATATCCTTTCACAGAATCTTCAAAGACAGACTTTTCAAACTGGGAAATGTAGAGTAAGCTTTAACTCTCTGAACTGAATGCAGTCGTCAGAGAGCAGTTTCTTGGAACACTTCTTTCTGGGTTTTATTTCAGGATATTTCACTTTTCGCCATAGTCTTCCATGCACTCTGAAATATTACTTTTTCGGTTTTATAGGAACAGAGTTCAAACACTGCATTATGAGACAAGAGGTATAACTCCCTGAGTGGAATGCACACATCACAAAGCAGTTTCTCAGAAAGCTTCTAGCCACTTTTCATCTGAAGATATCTCCTTTTTCACCATAAGCCTGAATATGCTCCCGAACGCTCCTTCGCAGATCCGTCCATGACAGAGTTTCCAAACTGCGTAATATAAGGAAAGTTTTATCTATGTGAGATGAATAAACATATCTATCACAAAGCAGTTTCACAGAAATCTTCTTTCCAGTTTTTGTCTGAGGATATTTCCTTTTTCACCATAGCCGTTCCTATAGTCCCAAATGTCCCTTGGTAGCTTTTTCTCCAAAAGGCATTCCCCAAAACGCTAGGAGAAGAAAGGTATAATTCTGTGAGTGAAATGCACACGTCACAAAGCAGTTCCTCGAAGCTTCTCTGCAGTTTCTATCTGATCATATTTCTTTTCTCACTGTAAGACTCAAAGCATTTCCGAATATCCCTTTGCACACTAAAGATAAACAGTTGTAGAAAACACTTCAATGAAAAGGGAAGCTTAACTGAGTGAGAGGAATTCACACAACACATAGCAATTTCACAGAAAGCTTCCTTCTGGTTTTCATCCAGGATATTTCTTTCTGCATATTCCAAGGAGCGATCCCAAATGGCCTTTCTGAGATACCACAGAAACAGTGCTCAATCCAAGGAATGGTTTAACTCTATGAGATGAATACACACATCACTAAGCAGTTGCTCAGAATGATTCTCTGCAGTTATCATGGGAAAATATTTCCTTGCTCACCACAGGCCTCTGGGGCACCACTGAATATCCCTTCACATATTCCTCAAAGACACAGTTTGCAAACTGGGCAATGTGGAGTACGCTTTAATTCTGTGAAGTGAATGCACATATCAGAGAGCAGTTTCTTGGAACGCATCTTTCTGGGTTTTATTTGAAGATAGTTCACTCTTCGCCATAGTCTTCAATGCACAGCAAAATATCACATTTTCAGTTTTACAGGAACAGTGTTGAAACATTGCCTTATGAGAAAAGAGGTAAAACTCCCTGAGTGGAATGTACACGTCACAAAGCAGTTTCTCAGAAAGAGTCTATCCCGTTTTATCTGGAGATATTTCCTATTTCCCCACAGGCCTGAAAGTACTACTGAATGTCCCTTTGCAAATCTGTCTATGATGCAGTTTCAAAACTGCATAATAGAAAGAAAGTTTTATCTATGTGAAATGAATAGACATATCTATCACAAAGCAATTTCACAGAAAGCTTCTTTCCAGTTTTTGTCTGAGGATACTTCCTTTTTCACCATAGCCATATATATACTCCCGAATATCTCCTGGTAGCGTTTTCTTCAAATGGGATTCCCCAATCCTCTATCAGAAGAAAGGTATAACTCTGTGAGTGAAATACCCACGTCACAAAGCAGTTCCTCGGAAATCTTCTCTCAAGTATATATCTGAGGATATTTCCGTTTTCACTGTAAGCCTCGAAGCGCTCTGAAGTATCCCTTAGCTGAATAACCTAAAACAGAGTTAGAATAGTGCTCAATGTAAACAGAAGATTAACTGTGTGAGTGTACTTCACGGGACCCAGAGCAGTTTCACAGAAAGTTTCCTTCTGGTTTCTACCGGAGGGGATTCCTTTTTCAGCATATTCTTAAAAGCGTTCCCAAATATCCTTTCTCAGGTTACACAGAAACAATGCTTTCAAACTGCTCTATTCAAAGAATGATGTAACTCTATGAGATGAATACACACATCACAAAGCAGTTGCTCCGAAATCTTCTGTCCAGTTGTCATTGGAAGACGTTTCCTTTCTCAACAGAAACCTCCGTGCACCACTTTATATCCCATCACAGATTCCTCAAAGACAGAATTTCATAACTGGACAAAGTAGTGTAAGCTTTAACTCTCTGAAATGAATACACACATGAGAGAGCTGTTTCGTGCGCTGCAAAATTTCCCTTTATCAGTTTTACAGGAACAGTGTTCAAACACTGTCTTATGAGAGAAGAGGTATACCTCCCTGAGTGGAATGCACACATCACACAGCAGTTTCTCAGAAAGCTCCTCTCCAGTGTTTATCTGAAGATATGTGCTATTTCCCCACAGGCCTAAATGTGCTCCTGAATGTCCTTTCGTGAATCTGTCCATGATGTGGTTTCAAAACTGCCTAATAGAAAGAACGTTTTATCTATGTGAGATGAAT
Source organism: Mandrillus leucophaeus (assembly GCF_000951045.1). Lineage (NCBI taxonomy): Eukaryota > Metazoa > Chordata > Mammalia > Primates > Cercopithecidae > Mandrillus > Mandrillus leucophaeus. The sequence continues at coordinate 316,314 of NW_012099621.1, forward strand.
ACACATATCTATCACAAAGCAGTTTCAAACAAAGCTTCTTTCCGCTTTTTGTCTGAGGATATTTACTTTTTCACAATAGCCGTCCATATACCCCGAATGTCCCCTGGTAGCTTTTTCTCCAAACGAGATTCCCCAATCCTCTATGAGAAGAAAAGTGTAACTCTGTGAGAGGAATACCCACGTCACAAAGCAGCTGCTCGGAAATCTTTTCTCCAGTATATATCTGAAGATATTTCAGTTTTCACGGAAGCCTCAAAGTGCTCCGGAGTATCCCTTAGCTGACTAACCTAAAACAGTGTGAGAATACTGCTCAATGAATACAGAAGCTTTACTGTGCGAGTGGAATTCACGTGACCTAGAGCAGTTTCACAGAAAGTTTCCTTCTGGTTGTTATTGGAGGGTATTTCTTTTTCAATATATTCTTAAAAGCGTTCCCAAATGTCCTTTCTCAGGTTCCACAGAAACAGTGATTTCAAACTGCTTAATCCAAAGAATAATTTAACTCTATTAGATGAATACACACATCACAAAGCAGATGCTCCAAAAGCTTCTCTGCAGTTTTCATCGGAAGACTTATCCTGGCTCACCACAAGCCTCCGGGCACCACTTAATATCCCTTCACAGATTCCTCGAGGGCAGAGTATCCAAACTGGGCAACGTAGTGTAAGCTTTAACTCTCTGAAATGAATGCACACGTCGGAGAGCAGTTTCCTAGAATGCTTCTTTCTGGGATTTATTTCAGGATATTTCATTTTTCACCACAGTCTTCAATGCTCAGCAAAATATCACTTTTCAGTTTTACAGGAACTGTGTTCAAACATTGCCTTACAAGAAAAGAGGTGTAAATTCCTCAGTGGAATGCACACATCACAAAGCAGTGTCTGAGAAAGCTTCTCTCCAGTTTTTCTCTGAAGGTACCTCCTTTTCCCCACAGGCTTGAATAGGCTCCCGAATGTCCCTTCGCGAACATGTCCATGACGCAGTTTCAAAATTGCGTAATAGAAAGAAAGTTTTATGTATATGAGATGAATAGACATATCTATCACAAAGTAGTGTCACAGAAAGCTTCTTTCCACTTTTGGTCTGAGGATATTTCCTTTTTCACCATAGCCGTCCACATACTCTTGAATGTGCCCTGGTAGCGTTTCCTCCTACACGGAATTCCCCAATCCTCTAAGAGAAAAAAAGTATAACTCTGTGAGTGGAATGCACAAATCACAAAACAGCTCCTCAGAATTCTTCTCTCCAGTATGTATCTGATGATATTTCCATCTTCACCGTAAGCCTCAATGCATTCCCTATTATCTCTTAGCTGACTAGCCTAAAACAGTGTTAGAATACTGCTTAATGTACAGAGAAGCTTAACTGTGTAAGTGGACTTCACGTGACCTACAGCAATTTCTCAGAGAGTTTCCTTCTGGTTTTTATTGGAGGGTATTTCTTTTTCAGCGTATTCTTAAGAGCGTTCCCAAATGTCCTTTCTCAAGTTCCACAGAAACAGTGATGTCAAAGTGCTCAATCCAAAGAATGATTTAACTCTATGAAATGAATACACACATCACAAAGCCGTTGCTCCAAAATCTTCTCTCCAGTTTTCATTGGAAGACGTTTCCTTTTTCACAATAAGCCTCCAGGCGCCAGTTAATATCAATTCACAGTTTCCTCAAAGACAGAATTTCCAAACTGGGCAACGTAGTGTAAACTTTAACTCTCTGAAACGAATGCACACGTCAGAAAGCAGTTTCTTGGAACGCTTTTTTTCTGGCTTTTATTTCAGATATTTCAATTTTTGCCATAGTCTTCAATGTGCTGCAAATTATCACTTTTTCGGTTTTACAGGAACAGTGTTAAAACCAGCCTTATGAGAAAAGATTTATACCTCCCTGAGTGGATTGCACACATCACAAACCAGTTGCTCAGAAAGATTCTCTCCAGTTTTTATCTGAAGAAATCTCCTATTACCCCACATTCCTGAATGTGCTTCCCAATGTCTGTTCGTGATTCCGACTGTGACACAGTTTCAAAACTGCTTAATAGAAAGAAAGTTTTATCTATGTGAGATAAATAGACATATCTATCACAAAGCAGTTTCACAGAAAGCTTCTTTCCAGTTTTTGTCTGTAGATATTTCCTTTTTGTCCATAGTCATGCATATACTCCCGAATGTCTCCAGGTAGCATCTACTCCAAATGGGATTCCCCAATACTCTATGAGAATATAAGTATAACTCTGTGAGTGGAATGCACACGTCACAAAGCAGCTCCTCGGAAATCTTCTCTGCAGTAGCTATCTGAATGTATTTCCGTTTTCACCGTAAGCCTTAAAGCGCTCTCGAGTATTCCATAGCTTATTAACCTAAAACACTTAGAATACTACTCCATGAAAACAGAGGCTTAACTCTGTGCGTGGACTTCACGTGACCTTGAGCAGTTTCACAGAAATTTCCTTCTGTTTTTTATCAGAGGGTATTTCTTTTTCAGCATATTCTTAAGAACGTTCCCAAATGGCCTTTCTCAGGTTCCACAGAAACAGTGATTTCAAACTGCTCACTCCAAAGAATGATTTAATTCTATGAAATGAATACAAACATCACAAAGCAGTAGCTCCAAAACTTCTCTCCAGTTTTCTTTGGAAGACGTTTCCTTTCTCACCACCAGCCTCTAGGCGCCACTGAATATCCCTTCACGTATTCCTCAAAGACAGAGTTTCTAAACTAGGCAATGTAGTGTAAGCTTTAACTCTCTGAAATGAATGTACAGGTCAGAGAGCAGTTTCTTGCAATGCTTCTTTCTAGATTTTATTTCCAGATTTTCACTTTTCACCATAGTCTTCATTGCGCGGCAAAATATCACTTTTTCAGCTTTACAGGAAAGGTGTTCAAACCTGCCTTATGAGAAAAGAGTTATAACTTCTTGAGTGGAATGCACACATCACCAAGCTGTTTCTCAGAAAACTCCTCTCCAGTTTTTGTCGAAAGATATCTCCTATTTCCCCACATGCCTGAATGTGCTCCCGTATGTCCCTTAATGAATCGTTCCATGAAGCAGTTTCAAAACAACATAATAGAAAGAGAGTTTTATCTTTGTGAGCTGAATAGACATACGTATCAAAAAGCAGTTTCACATAAAGCTTCTTTTCAGCTTTTGTCTGAGGGTATTTTCTATTTCTCCATAGTCGTCCATATACCCCCGAATGTCCCCTGGTAGCTTTTTCTCCAAAAGAGATTCCCCAATCCTCCATGAGAGGAAAAGTATAACTCTGTGAGTGGAATGAACACGTCACAAAGCAGCTCCTCGGATATCTTCTCTCCAGTATCTATCTGAAGATATTTCCATTTTCACTATAAGAATCAGAGCACTCCCGAGTATCCCATGGCTGATTAACCTAAAACAGTGTTAGAATACTACTCAATGAAAACAGAAGGTTAATTGTGTGAGTGGACTTCATGTGACCTAGAGTAGATTCACAGAAAGTTTTCTTCTGTTTTATATCAGAGAGTATTTCTTTTTCAGCATATTCTTAAGAGTGTTCCCAAATGTCCTTTCTCAGGTTACACAGAAACAGTGATTTCAAACAGCTCAATAAAAGAATGATTTAACTCTATGAGATGAATACACACATCACAAAGCAGTTGCTCCAAAAGCTTCTTTCCAGTTTTCATCGGAACATTTACTTTCTCACCACAAGCCTCCGGGTGCCACTTAATATACTTTGCAAGATTCCTCAAAGACAGAGTTTACAAATTGAGCAACGTAGTGAAAGCTGTAACTCTCAGAAATGAATGCACACGTCAGAGAGCAGTTTCTTTGAAGGCTTCTTTCTGTGTTTTATTTCAGGATATTTCATTTTTTGCCATAGTCTTCAATGCGTTGCAAAATATCACTTTTTCAGTTTTACAGAAACAATGTTCAAACACTGCCTTAAGAGAAAAGAGGCATAACACTCTGAGTGGAATACACATATTCACAAAGTAGTTTCTCAGAAAGCTTCTCTCCCGTTTTTATCTGAATTTATTTCCTATTTACCCACAGGCCTGAATGTGCTCACGAATCACCCTCCGTGAATCCATCCATGATGCAATTTCAACATTGCATAATAGAAAAGAAGATTTATCTATGTGAGATGAATAGACATATTAATCACAAAGCAGTGTCACAGAAAGCTTCTTTCCACTTTTTGTCTGAGGATATTTTCTTTTTCACCATAGCCGTCCATATACTACCAAATGTCCCCTGGTAGCTTTTTCTCCAAACGGGCTTCCCCAATCCTCTATGAGAAGAAAAGTAAAACTCTGTTAGTGGAATGCACACGTAAGAAAGCAATTCCTCGGAAATCTTCTCTCCAGTATCTATCTGAAGATATTTCCATTTTCACCAAAACCTCAAAGCCCTTCCGAGTATCCCTTAGCTGACTAAATTAAAATACTGTTAGAATATTGCTCAATGAAAACAGAAGCTTAACATTGAGATTGGAAGTCATGTAACTAGAGCAGTTTCACAGAAAGCTTCCTTCTGGTTTTTTATCGGAGGTTATTTCTTTTTCTGCATATTCTTAAGAGCATTCCCAAATGACCTTTCTCAGGTTCCACAGAAACAGTGATTTCAAACTGCTCAATCCAAAGGATGATTTAACTCTATGAAATGAATACACACATCACAAAGCTGTTGCTCAGAATCCTTCTCTCCAGTTTTCATTGGAAGACGTTTCCTTTCTCAACACAAGCCTCCGGGTGCCAATTAATATCCCTTCACAGATTCCTCAAAGACAGAGTTTCCAACCTGGGCAACGTAGTGTAAGCTTTAACTCTCTGATACAAATGCACACGTCAGAGAGCAGTTTCTTGGAATCCTTCTTTCTGGGTTTTATTTCAGGATGTTTCACATTTCACCATAGTCTTCATTGCACTGCAAAGTATCACTTTTTCAATTTTACAGGAACAGTGTTCAAACACTGCCTTACGAAAAAAGAGGCATACCTCTCTGAGTGGAATGCACACATCACAAAGCAGTTTCTCTGAAAGCTTCTCTCCAGTTTCTATCTAAGATATGTCCTATTTGCCCACAGGCCTGAATGTGCTCCCAAAAGTCCCTTCGTGATTCCATCGATGATGCAGTTTCAAAACTGTGTAATAGAAAGAAAGTTTTATCTACGTGAGATGAATAGACATATCTATCACAAAGCAGTTTCACAGAAAGCTTCTTTCCATTTTTTATCTGAGGATGTTTCCTTTTTCACCACAGCAGTCCATATACTCCTGAATGTCCCCTGGTAGCTTTTTGTCCAAACGGGATACCCCAATATTTTATGAGAAGAATAGTATAACTCTGTGTGTGGAATACACACGTCACAAAGCAGCTCCTCGGAAATCTTTTCTCCAGTATCCATCTGAAGATATTTCCGTTTTCACCGTAAGCCTCAAAGCGAACGCGAATATCCCTTAGCTGACTAACCAAAAACAGTGTTAGAATACAGCTCAATGAACACAGAAGCTTAACTGTGTGAGTGTACTTCACGTGACCTACAGCAGTTTCACAGAAAGTTTCCTTCTGGTTTTTATCACAGTGTATTTCTTTTTCTGCATATTCTTAAAGTGTTCCCAACTGTTCTTTCTCAGGTTCCAAAGAAACAGTGATTTCAAACTGCTCAAATTAAAGAATGATTTAACTCTATGAGATGAATACACACATCACAAAGCCGTTGCTCATAAAACCTCTCTCCAGTTTTCATCAAAAGACATTTCCTTTTTCACCACAAGATTCTGGGCGCCACTTAATATCAGTTCACAGATTCCTCAAAGACAGAGTTAGCAAACTGGGCAATGTAGCATTAGCTTTAACTCTCTGAAATGAATGCACACGTCAGAGAGCAGTTTCTTTGAATGTCTCTTTCTGGGTTTTATTTCAGGATATTTCTTCAATGCGCTGCAAAATATCACTTTTTCAGTTTTACAGGAACAATGTTCAAACACTGCCTTATGAGAAAGAGGTATAAGCCCCTGAGTGGAATGCACACATCACAAAGCAGTTTCTCAGAAAGCTTCTGTCCAGTTATTAGCTGAAGATATTTCCTATTTCCCCAAAGGCCTGAATGTGTTCCCTCATGTCCCTTCGCGAATCCGTTCACGTCACAATCTCAAAACTGCATAACAGAAAGAAAATTTTATCTATGTGAGATGAATAGACATATCTATCACTAAGCAGTTTCACAGAAAGTTTCTTTCCAGTTTTTGTATGGGGTACTTCCTTTTCCACCATAGCCGTCCATATACACCTGAATGCCCCCTGGTAGCTTTTTCTCCAAAACTGATTCCCAATCGTCTATGAGAAGAAAAGTATAAGTCTGTGAGTTAAATGCACATGTCACAAAGTAGCTCCTCAGAAATCTTCTCTCTAGTATTTATCTGAAGATATTTCTGTTTTCACCGTATGCCTGAAAGCACTTCCGAGTATCCCATAGTTGACTTACATAAAACAGTGTTCGAATACTGCTCAATGAAAACAGAATCTTAACTATCAGAGTGGAATTCATGAGACCTAGAGCAGTTTCACAGAAAGTTTCCTTCTGGTTGTTATCAGAGGGTATTTCTTTTTCAGCATATTCTTAAGAGCGTTCCCAAATGTCCTTTCTCAGGTTCTACAGAAACAGTGTTTTCAAAGAGCTCAATCCAGAGAATGATTTAACTCTATGAGATGAATACACACATCACAAAGCAGTTGCTCCGGAAGCTTCTCTTCAGTTTTCAAAGGAAGACGTTTCCTTTCTCACCACATATCTCTGTGCGCCACTTTATATCCCTTCACAGATTCCTCAAAGACCAAGTTTCCAAACTGGGCAACGTAGTGTAAGCTTTAGCTCTCTGAAATGAATGCACACGTCAGAGAGCAGTTTTGAGCAATGCTTCTCTCTGGATTTTGTTTCCAGATTTTCACTTTTCGCCATAGTTTTCAAAGCACTGTAAAATATCAGTTTTACACTTTTCAGTTTTTTTTACACTTTTTACAGTTTTTTACACTTTTCAGTTTTACAGGAACAGTGTTCAAACACTGCCTTATTGGAAAAGAGGTATAACGCCCTTAGTGAAATGCACACATCACAAAGCAATTTCTCACAAAGCTTCTCTCCAGTATTTATCTGAAGATATCTCCTATTTCCCCACAGGCTGAATGTGCTCCCGAATGTCCCTTCACGAATCCGTCCATGACGCAGTTTCAAAACTGCGTAATAGAAAGAAAGTTTTATCTATGTGAGATGAATGTACATACCTATCACAAAGCAGTTTCACAGAAAGCTTCATTCCAGTTTTTGTCTGAAGATATTTCCTTTTTATCATAGCCGTCCATATACTCCCAAATGCCCCGTGGTAGCTTTTTCTTCAAATGGGATTCTGTAATCCTCTCTGAGAGGGAAAGTAAAACTCTGTGAGTGGAACACACACGTCAGAAAGCAGCTCCTTGAAAACTTCCCTCCAGTATCTATCTCATGATATTTCCGGTTTCACCATAAGGCTTAAAGTGCTCCCTGGTATCCCTTAGCTGACTAACCTAGAAGAGTGTTAGAATATTGATCAATAAAAACAGAAGCTTAACTGTGTGAGTAGTCTTCACATGATCTAGAGTAGTTTCACAGAAAGTTTCCTTCTGGTTTTTATCAGAGGGTATTTCCTTTTCAGCATATTCTTAAGTGCGTTCCCAAATATCCTTTCTCAGCTTCCACAGAAACAGTGATTTCAAACTGCTCAATCCAAAGAATGATTTAACACTATACGATGAATAGACACATCACAAAGCAGTTGCTCCAAAACCTTCTGTCCAGTTTTCATCGGAAGACGTTACCTTTCTCACCACAAGCCTCCGGGCTTCGCTAAATATCCCTTCACAGATTCCTCAAGGACAGAGTTTCCAAACTGTGTAACGTATGTAAGCTTTAACTCTCTGAAATGAATGCACAAGTCAGAGAGCTGTTTCTTGGAATGCTTCTTTCTGCGTTTTATTTCTGCGTAATTTACTTTTGGCCATAGTCTTCAATGCACTGCAAAATATCACTTTTTCAGTTTTACAGGCACAGTGTTCAAACACTGCCTTATGAGAAAAGAGGTATAACTCTCTGAGTGGAATACACACACCACAAAGTGTTGCTCAGAAAGCTTCTCTCCAATTCTTATCTGAAGATACCTCCTATTTCCCACAGGCCTGAATGTGCTCACAAATGTCCTTTCACGAATCCATCCATGATGAAGTTTCAAAACTGCGTAATAGAAAAAAAGTTTTATCTATGTGAATTGAATAGACATATCTGTCACAAACCAGGTTCACAGAAAGCTTCTTTCCACTATTTCTCTGAGGATATTTCCTTTTTCACCATAGCTGTCCATATACTCATGCATGTACCCCAGTAGATTTTTCTCCAAATAGGATTTCCCAATCCTCTATGAGAATAATAGTACAACTCTGTGAGTGAAATGCACACGTCACAAAGCAGCTTCTCGGAAATCTTCTCTCCAGGATCGATCTGAACATATTTCCGTTTGCACGGATGCCTCAAAGCACTCCTGAGTATCCCTTAGCTGAGTAACCTAAAACAGTGTTAAAATACTGCTCAATGAAAACAGAAGCTTAACTGTGCGATTGGAAATCACGTTACCTAGAGCAGTTACACAGAAAGTTTCCTTCTGGTTTTTATCGGAGGGTATTTCTTTTTCAGCATATTCATTAGAGCATTCCCAAATGTCCTTTCTCAGGTTTCACAGAAATAGTGATTTCAAACTGCTCAATCCAAAGAATGATTCATCTCTCTGAGATGAATACACACATCACTAAACAGTTGCTGCAAAAGCTTCTCTCCAGTTTTCATTGAAAGACGTCTCCTTTCTCACCACAAGCCTTCATGCATCACTCAATATCCCTTCACAGATTTCTAAAAGACAGAGTTTCCAAACTGGGCAATGTAGTGTAAGCTTTAACGCTCTGAAGTGAATGGACACGTCAGAGAGCAGTTTCTTGGAATGCTTCTTTCCGGGTTTTATTTCAGGATATTTCACTTTTTGCCTTAGTCTTCAATGCACTGCAAAATATCACATTTTCAGTTACAGGAACAGTGTTCAAACACTGCCTTATGAGAAAAAAGGTATAACTTCCTGAGTGGAATGCACACATCACAAAGCAGTGTCTCAGAAAGCTTCTCTCCAGTTTTTATTTGAAGGTATCTCCTATTTCCCCACAGGCCTGAATATGCTCCCAAATGTCCCTTCACGAATCTGTCCATGACGCAGTTTCAAAATTGCATAATAGACAGAAAGTTTTATCTACATGAGATGAATAGACATATCTATCACAAAGCAGTTTCACAGAAAGCTTGTTTCCAGTTTTTGTCTGAGGAGATTTCCTTTTTCACCATAGCCATCCGTATACTCCCGAATGCCCCCTGGTAGCTTTTTCTCCAACCAGGTTATCCAATCATCTTTGAGAAGGAAAGCATAACCCTCTGAGTGGAATGCACACGTCACACAGCAGCTCCTCAGAGATCTTCTCCCCAGTATCTATCTGAGGATATATCCTTTTTCACTGTAAGCCTCAAAGCGCTCCCAAGTATTCCTTAGCTGACTAACCAAAAACAGTGTTAGAATACTGCCCGATGAAAATAGAATTTTAACTGTGTGAGGGGAATTCATGTAACTAGAACAGTTTCACAGAAAGTTTCCTTCTGGTTTTTATCAGAGCATATGTTTTTTTCAGCATATTCTTAAGAGCGTTCCCAAAGGTCGTTTCTCATGATCCGCAGAAACACTGATTTCAAACTGCTCAATATCAAGAATGATTTAACTCAATGAGATGAATACACACATCATGAAGCAGTTGCTCCGGAAGTTTTTCTCCAGTTTTCTTCGGAAGATGTTTCCTTTCTCACCACAAGCCTCCAGGCGCCACTTAATATCAGTTCACAGGTTCCTCAAAGACAGAGTTTCCAAACTGGGCAACGTAGTGTAAGCTTTAAATCTCTGAAATGAATGCACACATCAGAGGGCAGTTTCTTGAAATGCTTCTTTCTGGGTTTATTTCTGGATATTTCACTTTTCACCATAGTCTTCAATGGGCTGCAAAATATCACTTTTTCAGTTTTACAGAAGCAGTGTTCAAACACTGCCTTATTAGAAAAGAGGTATAAGTCCCTGAGTGGAATGCACACATCACAAAGCTGTTTCTCAGAAAGCTTCTATCCACTTTTTATCTGAAGATATCTCCTCTTTTCCTACAAGCCTGAATATGCTCCCGAATGTCCCTTCGTGAATCCGTCCATTACAGTGTTACAAAACTGAGTAACAGAAAGTAAATATTAACTATGGGAGATGAATAGACATATCAAACACAAAGAAGTTTCACAGAAAGCTTCTTTCCAGATTTCATCTGGGGATATTTCCTTCTTCACCATAGCCGTCCATATAGTGATGAATGTCCCCTGGTAGCTTTTTCTCCAAAATGGGATTCCCCAATCCTCTATGAGAAGAAAATTAAAACTCTGTGAGTGGAAGGCACATTTCACAAAGCAGATCCTCGGAAATCTTCTCTACAGTACCTATCTGAAGATATTTTCATTTTCACCGTAAGCCTCAAACTGCTCCCGAGTGTCCCTTAGCTAACTAACGTAAAACAGTGTTAGAATACTTCTCTAAGAAAACAGAAGCTTAGCTGTGCAAGTGGACATCACGTGACCTACAGCAGTTTCACAAAAAGTTTTCTTCTAGTTTTTATCGGAGGCGATTTCCATTTCAGGATATTCTTAAGAGTGTTCCCAAATGTCCTTTCTCAGGTTCCACAGAAACAGTGATTTCAAACTGCTAATCCAAAGAATGATTTAACTCTGTGAGATGAATACACACATTACAAAGCAGTTGCTCAGAAAGCTTCTCTCCAGTTTTCTTCGGAAGATGTTACCTTTCTCACCACAAGCCTCTGAGCGCCACTTAATATCCCTTCACATTTTTCTCAAAAACAGAGTTTCCAAACTCGGCAATGTAGTGTAAGCTTTAACCATTTGATATGAATGCAAACATCAGAGAGCAGTTTCCTGCAATGCTTCTTTCTGGATTTTATTTCCGGATTTTCACTTTTCGCCATAGTCTTCAATGCGTTGCAAAATATCACCTTTTCAGTTTCACAGTAACAGCGTTCAAACACTGCCTTTTGGGAAAAGAGGTAAAACTCCCTGAGTGGAATGCATGCATCACAAAGCAGATTCTCTGAAAGCGTCTCTCCAGTTTTTATCTGAAGATATCTCCTATTTCCTCACAGTCCTGAATGTGCTCCTGAATGTACTTTCACGAATCCATCCATGACTCAGATTCAAAACTGCCTAATAGAAACAAAGTTTTATCTATGTGAGATGAATAGACTTATCTATCCCAAAGCATTTTCACAGAAAGCTTCTTTCCATTCTTTGTCTGAGGATATTAACTTTTTCAGCATAGCCATCCACATACGCCCAAATATCCCCTGATAGCTTTTTCTCCAAACGGGATTTTCCAATCCTCTATGAGAAGAAAAGTATAATTCTGTGAGTGGAATGCACACGTTGCAAAGCAGCTCCTCGGAAATCTTCTCTCCAGTGTATATCTGAAGATATTTTCATTTTCACGGAAGCCTCAAAGTGCTCGCCAGTATCCTTTAGCTGAATAACCTAAAACAATGTTAGAATACTACTCAGCAAAAACGGAAGATTAACTGTGCGACTGGAATTCATATGACCTAGAGCAGTTTCACAGAAAGTTTCCTTCTGGTTTTTATTGGAGGATATTTCTTTTTCAGCATATTTCTTTAGAGCGTTCCCAAATATCCTTTCTCAGGTTCCACAAAAAGAATGATTTCAAACTGCTTAATTCAAAGAATGATTTGACTCTATGAGATGAATACACACATCACAAGGCAGTTGCTCTGAAAGCTTCTCTCCAGTTTTCATCAAAAAACGTTTCCTTTCTCACCACGAACCTCCGTGTAAAACTTAATATCCCTGCACATATTCCTCAAAGACAGAGTTCTCAAAGTGGGCAACGTAGTGTAAGCTTTAACTCTCTGATACGAATGCACACATCAGAGAGCAGTTTCTTGGAGTGCTTTTTTTCTGGGTTTTATTTCTGAATTTTCACTTTTCACCAGTCTTCAATGTGCTGCAAAATAACACTTTTTCATGTTTACAGGAAAATTGTTCAAACACTGCCTTATAAGAAAAGAGGTACAACTCCCTGAGTGGAATGCACACATCACAAAGAAGTTTCTCAGAAAGCTTCTCTCCAGTTTTTACCAGAAAGTATCTCCTTTTTCACCATAGGCCTGAATGTGCTCCCGAATCTCCCTTCTCAAATCCGTCCATGACGCAGTTTCAAAACTGCATAATAGAAAGAGAGCTTAATCTGTGTGAGATGAATAGACATATCTATCACAAACCAGATTCACCAAAAGACTCTTTTCAGTTTTTGTCGGAGGATAATTCCTTTTACCCCATAGTCATCCATATACTCCCAAATGTCCCTTGGTAGGTTTTTCTCCAATCGGGATTCCACAGTTCTCTATGAGAAGAAAAGTAGAACTCTGTGAGTGGAATGCACACATCACAAAGCAGCTTCTCAGAAATCTACTCTCCAGTATCTATCTGAAGATATTTTCGTTTTCACTGTAAGCCTCAAAGCGCTCCCGAGTATCCCCTAGCTGACCAACCTAAAACAGTGCGAGATTACTGCTCAATGAAAACAGAAGCTTTACTGTGCGTGTGGAGTTCACGTGATGTAGAGCACTTTCAAAGAAAGATTCCTTCTGGTTTTTATCGGAGGGTATTACCAGTTCAGCGTATTCTTATGAGCACTCCCAAATGTCCTTTCTCAGGTTACACAGAAACAGTGATTTCAAACTGCTCAATCAAAAGAATGATTTAACTCTATGAGATGAATACACACATCACAAAGCAGTTACTCCGAAAGCTTCTCTCTAGTTTTCGTTGGAAGACGTTTCCTTTCTCACCACAATCCTCCGGGCACCCCTTAATATCCTTTCACCGTTTCCTCAAAGACAGAGTTTCCAACCTGGGCAACGTATTGTAAGCTTTATCACTCTGAAATGAATGCACAGCTCAGAGAGCAGTTTCTTGAAATGCTTCTTTCTGGGATTTATTTCAGGATATTTCAATTTTCGCATTAGTCTGGGATGTATGCACATGGGATATTTCACTTTCACCATAGTCTTCAATGCACTGCAAAATATCACTTTTCCAGTTTTACAGGAACAGTGGTCAAACACTGCCTTATGAGAAAAGAGGTATAACTCCCTGGGTGGAATGCACATACCACAATGCAGTTTCTCAGAAAATTCCTCTCCAGTTTTTATCTGAAGATATCTCCTATTTCCCCACAGGCCTGAATGTGCTCCCAAATGTCCCTTCGCAAATGATCCATGACGAAGTTTCAAAACTGCGTAATAGAAAGTATGTGTTGTCTATGTGAAATGAATACACATATCTATCACAAAGCAGTTTCACAGAAAGCTTCTTTCCAGTTTTTGTCTGAGGATATTTCCTTTTTCACTGCAGCCGTCCGTATACTCTGTAATGTCCCGTGGTTGCTTTTTCTCCAAACAGGATTCCGCAATACTCTCTGAGAAGGAAAGTATTACTCTGTGAGGGGAATGCGCACGTCACAAAGCAACTCCTTGGAGATCTTCTCTCCAGTGTCTATCTGAAGATATTCCCGCTTTCACCATAAATCTCAAAGCACTCCCGAGTATTCTTTAGCTGACTAACCAAAAACAGAGTTAGAACACTGCTCAATGAAAACAGAAGCTTAACCGTGTGAGTGGACTTCAGGTGACCTAGAGCAGTTTCACAGAAAGTTTCCTATCGGTTTTTATCAGAGGGTATTTCTTTTTCAGCATATTCAATAGAGCGTTCCCTAATGTCCTTTCTCAGGTTCCACAGAAACGGTGATTTCAAACCGCTGAATGGAAAAAATGATTTAACTCTATGAGATGAATACACACATCTCAAAGTAATTGCTCCGAAAGCTTCTCTCCAGTTTTCATCGGAAGATGTTTCCTTTCTCACCACAAGCCTCCGTGTGCCACTTTATATCCCGTCACAGATTCCTCAAAGACAGAATTTCCTAACTGGGCAACGTAGTGTAAGCTATAACTCTCTGAAATGAATACACACGTCAGAGAGCAGTTTTTTGGAATGCTTCTTTCTGGGTTTTTTTTTCAGGATACTTTACTTTTCACCATACTCTTCAATGCACTGCAAAATATCACTTTTCCAGTTTCACAGGAACAGTGTTCAAACACTGCCTTATGAGAAAGGAGGAATAACTCCCTGAGTGGAATGCAGACATCTGAAAGCAGTTTCTTAGAACACTTCTCTCCAGTTTTTTTTGGACATATTTATTATTTCCCCACAGGCCCGAATGTGCTCCCGAATGTGCCTTCACAAATCCATCCATGACACAGCTTCAAAACTGCGTAATAGAAAGAAAGTTTTATCTATGTGAGATGAATACACATATCTATCACAGAGCAGTTTCAGAGAAAGCTTCTATCCAGTTTTTTCTGAGGATAATTCCTTTTTCATCCTAGCCTTCCATATACTCCCCAATGTCCCCTGGTTGCGTTTTTTGCAAACGGAATTCCCCAATCCTCTATGAGAAGAAAAGTAGAACTCTGTGAGTGGAATGCACACGTCACAAAGCAGCTTCTCTGAAATCCACTCTCCAGTATCTGTCTGAAGATATTTCCGTTTCCACCGTAAGCCTGAAAGCGCTCCCAAGTATCCCCTAGCTGACTAACCTAAAACAGTGTTAGAATACTGTTCAATGAAAACAGAAGCTTAACTGTGTGATTGAACTTCACGTGACTTAGAGTAGTTTCACAGAATGTTTCCGTCTGGTTTTTATCGGAGGGTATTACTTTTTCAGCATATTCTTAAGAGTGTTCCCAAATGTCCTTTCTAAGATTCCACAGAAAAAGTGATTTCCATCTGCTGAATCTAAAGAATGATTTAACTCTATGAAATGAATACACACATCACAAAGCAGTTGCTCTGAAAACTTCTCTCCAGTTTTCATCAGAAGATATTTCCTTTCTCACCACAAGGCTCCGGGCGCCACTTAATATCCATTCACAGATTACTCAAAGACAGAGTTTCCAACCTGGGCAACGTAGTGTAAGCTTTAACTCTTTGAAATGAATGCACACGTCAGAGAGCAGTTTCTTGGAATCCTTCTTTCTGGGTTTTATTTCAGGATATTTCACTTTTCACCATAGTCTTCAAAGCGCTGCAAAATATCACTTTTTCAGTTTTACAGAAACAGTGTTCAAACACTGTCTTATGAGAAAAGAGGCATAACTCCCTGAGTGGAATGCACATATCATGATGCGGGTTTTCAGAAAGCTTCTCTCCAGTTTTTATCTGGAGATATCTTCTATTTCCCCACAGGCATGAATGTGCTGATGAATGTCCCTTTGCGAATCAATCCATGACACAGTTTCAAAACCTTGTAATTGAAAGAAAGTTTTATCTATGTGAGATGAATAGACATATCTATCACAAATCAGTTTCACAGAAAGCTTCTTTTCACTTTTTGTCTGAGGATATTTCCATTTTCACCATAGCCATCCATATACTCCCGAATGTCCCCTGGTAGCTTTTTCTCCGAACGAGATTCCCCAATCCTCTCTGAGAAGAAAAGTATAGCTCTGTGAGTGGAATGCACACGTCACAAATCAGCTCTTCGGAAATTTTCTCACCAGTATCTATCTGAAGATATTTCCGTTTTCACGGAAGCCTCAAAGCATTCCTGAGTATCTCTAGCTGAGTAAACTACAACAGTGTTAGAATACTTCTCAATGAAAACAGAAGCTTACCTGTGTGAGTGGAATTCATGTGACACAGAGTAGTTTCACAAAAGGTTTCCTTCTGCTTTTTATCGGAAGGTATTTCTCATTCAGCATATTTTTAGGAGCGTTCCCAAATGTCCCTTCTCAGGTTCCACAGAAAGAGTGATTTCAAGCTGCTCAATCCAAAGAATGATTTACCTCTGTGAGTTAAAAACACAGATCACAGGCAGTTGCTCAGAAATCTTCTCTCCAGTTTTAACGGAAGACATTTCCTTGCTTGCCACAGGAACCCATTCGCCACTTAATCTCCCTTCGCAGAATCCTCAAAGACAGATTTTCCAAAGTGCGCAGTGTAGAGTAATCTTTTGCTTTGTGAAATGAATGCACATATAAGAGAGTAGTTTCTTGGAACGCCTCTTTCTGGGTTTTATTTGAGGATTTCACGTTCTGGCATAGTCTTCAATGCACTCTAAAATATCACGTTTTAGGTTTTACATGAACACTGTTCAAACACTGCCTTATGAGAAAAGATGTATAACTACCTGAGTGAAATGCACACAACACAAAGGAGTTCCTCAGAAAGCTTCTCTCCAGTTTTTATCTGAAGATATTTCTTTTCTCACCATAGGCCTGAATATGCTCCCGAATGTCCCTTCATGGATCCATCCATGACAGAGTTTGCAAGCTGCGTAATGTAAAGAAAGCTTTATCTCTATGAGATGAATACATGTATCTATTCAAAGCAGTTCACAGAAAGCTTCTCTCTAGTTTTTGTCAGAGGATATTTCCTTTTTCACCATTGGTGTCCATATACTCCCGAATGTCCCTTTGTAGCTTTTTCTCCAAAAGGGATTTCCCAATCCTCTATGACAGGAAAGGTATAATTCTGGGAGTGGAATGCACACATAACAAAGCAGCTCCTCGGAAAGCTTCTCTCCAGTTTCTATCTGAAGTTATTTCCTGTTTCACCATAAGCCATTCAACACTTTCGAATATCCCTTCACAGACTAAACAAAAACGGTGTTAGAATAATGCTCAATGAAAACAGAGGCTTAACTGTGAGAGTGGAATTTACACTACACAAAGCAGTTTCACAGAAAGTGTCCTTCTGGTTTCTATCTGAGGTTATTTCTTTTTCAGGATATACTAAAGGGTGTTCCCAAATGTCCTTTCTCAGATTCCACAAAAAGTGATTTCAAACTGCTCAACCCAAACAATGATTTAATTCTATGAGATGAATACAAACATCACAAAAGAGTTGCTCAGAAAGCTTCTCTCCAATTTTCAACGGAAGAGGTTTCCTTGCTTGCCACAGGCCTCCAGTTGCTGCATAATATCCCTTCACAGAATCCTCAAAGACAGACTTTCCAAATTGAGAAATGTAGAGTAAGCTTTAACTCTGTGAAATGAATAGACATGTCAGAGAACAATTTCTTGGAATGCTTCTTTCTGGGTTTTATTGGACGACATTTTACTCTTCTCCATAGTGTTCAACGTGCTCCGAAAATCACTTTTCTAGTTTTACAGGAACAGTGTTCAAACAGTGTCTTAGGAGAAGAAAGGTAAAACTCCCTGAGTGGAATGCACACATCACCAAGCAATTTCTCAGAACACTTCTCTCCAGTTTTTATCTGACAATATTTCCTTTTTCACCATAGGCAATAATGTGATCCCAAATATCCCTTCGCAGATTCATCCATGACGGAGTTTCCGAGCTGCATAATGTAAAGAAATCTTTATCTATATGAGACGAATACACATATTACAGAGCAGTTTCATAGAAAGCTTCTTTCCTGTTTTTGTCTGAGGCTATTTCCCTTTTCACTATAGGCATCAACATGCTCCTGAATATCCCTTGGAACCTTTTTGTCCAAAGTAGTTTCCCCGATGCAGTATGAGAAGAGAGGTATAACACTGTGAGTGGAATGCACACATCACAAAGCAGTTCCTTGGAAAACTTCTCTCCAGTTTCGGTCTGAACATATTTTCTTTTTCACCACAAGAATAAAGATGCTCCCAAATATCCCTTCACATGCTAAAGATACACAGCGTTAGAAAACTGCTAAATGAAAAGAGAGGCTTTCACACGAACAGTATTCAAACACTGATTTATGGGAAAAGAGGTATATCTCCCTGAGTGAAATGCACACATCACAAAGCAGTTTCTCAGAAAGCTACCCTCTGGGTTTTATCTGATGATATTTCCTTTTTCACCATAGTCCTGAATGTGCTCCCGAATGTCCCTTCATGGATCTGTCCATGACAGATTTTGCCAGCTGTGTAATGTAAAGAAAGTTTTACCTAGGTGATATGAATACACATAGCACAGAGCAGTTTCATAGAAAGCTTCTATCCAGTTTTCATCTGATGATATCTCCTTTTTCACTGTAGGCCTGAATGTGCTCCTGAACGTCTCTTCAGGGTTCCATCCATGACGGAATTTCCAAACTGCATAACATAAGGAAAGTTTTATCTATGTGAGATGAATAAACGTATCTATCACAAACTGTTTCACCAAAATCTTCTTTTCAGTTTCTGTCTGAGGATATTTCCTTTTCACCATAGCCATCCATATATTCCCGAATGTCCCGTGGTAGCTTTTTCTCCAAAAGGCATTCCCCAATCCTCTATGGGATGAAAAGTGTAACTCTGTGAGTTGAATGTACACATCACAAAGCAGCTCCTCGGAAATTTTCTCTCCAGTTTCTATCTGAAGATATTTCCATTTTCACTGTAAGCCTCAAAGTGCTCCCGAGTATCCCTTAGCTGACTAAACTAAAACAGTGTTAGAATGCAGCTCAATGAAAACAGAAGGTAAACTGTGTGAGTGGAATTCACGTGACACCGAGCAATTTCACAGAAAGCTTCCTTCTGGTTTTTATTGGAGGGTATTCCTTTTTCAACACATTCTTAAGAGCGTTCCCAAATGTCCTTTCTCAGGTTCCACAGAAAGTGTGATTACAAACTACGCAATACAAAGAATGATTTAACTCTATGAAATGAATTCACACATCACAAAGCAGTTGCCCAGAAAGCTTCTCTCCAGTTTTCAACGGAAAACACTTTCTTGCTCACCACAGGCCCCCAGTCACCACTTAATATCCCTTTGCAGAATCCTCAGAGACAGACTTTCCAAACTGGTAAATGTAGAGTAAGCTTTAACTCTGTGAAAAGAATGGACATATCAGACAGCAGTTTCTTGGAATGCTTCTTTCCGGGTTTTATTGGACGATTTTCACTTTTCGCCATAGTCTTCAATGTGCTCTGAATATCACCTTTTTAGTTTTACAGAAAAAGAGTTTAAACAGTGCCTTATGAGAAAAAAGGTATAACTCCCTGGGTGGATGCACACACCACCAAGCAGTTTCTCAGAAAGCATCTCTCCAGTTTTTATCTGATAATATTTTCTTTTTCACCATCAGCCCAAATGTGATCCCAAATATCCCTTCGTGGATCCATCCATGACAGAGTTTCCAAGCTGCGTAATGTAAAGAAAGCTTTATGTATGTGAGATGAATACACATATCACAGAGCCGTTTCATAGAAAGGTTCCTTCCAGGTTTTGTCTGAGACTATTTCCCTTTTCACCATATGATTCAACGTGCTCCCGAATATCACTTGGTACCTTCTTCTCCAAAAGGGTTTCCCTGATGCTGTATGAGAAGAGAGGTAAAACACTGTGAGTGCATTGCACACGTCACAAAGCAGTTCCTCGGAAAGCTTCTCTCCAGTTTCGGTCTCAATATATTTCATTTGTCACCATAAGCCTCAAAGCATTCCTGAATGTCCCTTCATATGCAAAACAAAAACAGGGTTAGAAAACTGCTCAATGAAAACAGAAGGGAGGTTTAACTGAGTGAAAGGAATTAAGACAACACAGAGCAGTTTCACAGAATGCTTCCTTCTGGATTTTACCTGAGGATATTTCTTTCTCCGTATTCTAAATAGGGTTCCCAAATGTCCTTCCTCAGATTCCACAAAAACAGTGATTCCAAACCGCTCAACCCAAAGAATGGTTTAACTCTATAAGCTGAATACAAACATCACAAAGCAGTTGCTCAAAAAGTTTCTCTCCAGTTTTCAATGGAAGACGTTTCCTAGGTCATGACAAGTCTCCGGGTGCCACTTAATATCCTTTCAAGATTCCCCAAAGACAGAGTTTCCAGACTGGGCAAAGTAGAGTAAGCTTTAACTCTGTGAAATGAATGCACATATCAGAGAGCAGTTTCTTGGAACAGTTCTTTCTCGGTTTTATTTGAGGTTATTTCACTTTTTGCCATAGTCTTCAACGGGCTTTGAAACATCATGTCTTTGGTTTTACAGAAACAGTGTTGAAACACTGCCTTATGAGAAAGGAGGTACACTACCTGAGAGGAATGCATGCATCACAAAGTGGTTTCTCAGAAAGCTTCTGTCCATTTTTTATATGAAGATATTTCCTATTTCACCATAGGCCTGAATGTGTTCCCAAATGCCCTTTCACGAATCCGTCCCTGATGACGTTTTAAAAATGCATAACAGAAAGAAAGTTTTATCTATGTGAGATGAATAAACATGTCTATCACAAAGCAGTTTCACAAAAAGCTTCTTTCCAGTTTATGTCTGAGGATATTTCCTTTTTCACCATAGCCGTCCATATACCCCCGAATGTCCCCTGGTAACTTTTTCTCCAAAAGGCATTTTCCAATCCTCTATGAGAAGAAAAGTATAACTCAGAGAGTGGAATACACATGTCACATAGCACCCCCTTGGAAATCTTCTCTCCAGTTTCTATCTGAAGATATTTCCGTTTTCATCATAATCCTCAAAGCGCTCCCGAGTATCCTTTAGCTGACAAAACTAAAACAGTGTTAGAATACTGTTCAATGAAAACAGAAGCTTAACTGTGTGAGGGGAATTCACATGACACAGAGCAGTTTCACAAAAGCTTCCTTCTGATTTTTATTGGAGGGTATTTCTTTTTCAGCATATTCTTAACAGCATTCCCAATTGTCCTTTCTTAGATTCCACAGAAACAGTGATTTTAAACTGCTCAATCCAAAGAGTGATTTAACTCTATGAGATGAATCCACACATCACAAAACAGTTGATGAGTAAGCTTCTCTCCAGTTTTCAATGGAATGCATTTCCTTGCTCGCCACAGGCATTCCGTTGCCACTTGATATCCCTTTGTAGAATCTTCAAAGACAGACTCCTAATATCACTTGTTTAGTTTTACAGAAACAGTGTTCAAACAGTGCCTTATGAGAATAAAGTTATAGCTCCCTGAGTGGAATGCACACATCACCAAGCAGTTTCTCCGAAAGCTTCTCTCCAGGTTTTATCTGATGATATTTCCTTTTTCACCATAGGCTCGAATGTGATCCTGAATATCCCTTCACAGATCCATCTATGATGGAGGCTCCAAGCCACGTAATGTAAAGAAAGCTTTATCAATGTGAGATGAATAAGCATAGCAAAAAGCAGATTCACAGAAAGCTTCTTTTCAGTTTTAATCTGAAGATATTTCCTTTTTCATCATAGTCCTGAAAGTGTTCCCAAATGTCCCTTCAAGGATCTGTCCATCACAGAGTTTCCAAGCTGTGTAATGTAAAGAATGATTTATGTATGTGAGGTGAATACACATATCACATTGCAGTTTCATAGAAAGCTTCTTTCCATTTTTTGTCTGAGACTATTTCCCTTATCACCATAGGATTCAACAAGCTCCCGAATATCATTTCGTACCTTCTTCTTCAAAAGGGTTTCCCGGATGCTGTATGAGAAGAGAGGTAAAACACTGTGAGTGGAATGCACACGTCACAGAGCAGTTCCTCAGAAAGCTTCTCTCCAGTTTCGATCTAAACATATTTCGTTTTTCACCACAACCTCAAAGCACTCCCGAATATCTCTTCACATGCTAAACATAAACAGGGTTAGAAAACTGCGCAATGAAAAGTGAGGTTTATCTGAGTAGGAAGAATTAAGATGAAACAGAGAAGATTCACAGAAAACTTTCTTCTGGATATTACCTGAGGATATTTCTTTCTTCATATTTTAAGGAGCGTTCCCAAATGTCCTTCCCCAGATTTCACAAACACAGTGATTTCAAAGTGCTCAATCCAAAGAATGGTTTAACTCTATGAGACGAATACACACATCACAAAGCAGTTGCTCAGAAAGCTTCTCTCCAATTTTCATCAGAAGATGTTTCCTTGTTCACCACAAGCCTCCGGGTGCCACATAATATCAATTCACAGGTTTCTCTAAGACAGAATTTCAAATATGGGCAACGTAGAGTAAGCTTTTACTCTGTGAAATGAATGCACTTATCAGAGAGCAGTTTCTTGGAATGCTTCTTTCTGGGCTTTATTTGAGGATATTTCACTTTTCACAGTAGTCTTTCATGCCATCGTACATATTACTTTTTCGGTTTTACAGGAACAGTGTTCAATCACTGCCTTATGAGAAATGAGGCACAACTCCTTGAGTGGAATGCACACATCACCAAGAAGTTTCTCAGAAAACTTCTATCCAGTTTTTATCTGAAGATATATCCTTTTCCACCGTAGGTCTCAATGTGCTCCCGAGTATCCCTTCGCGCATCCGTCAGTGATGACGTTGCAAAACTGCATAAAAGAAGGAAAGTTTTATCTATGTGAGATGAATAAACATATCTATCACGAAGCAGTTTCACAGAAAGCTTCTTTCCAGTTTTTGTCTGATGATATTTTCTTTTCCACCATAGCCGTCCATACACTGTCAAATGTCCCATGGTAGCTTTTTCTCCAAAAGGGATTCCCCAAACCTCTATGAGAAGAAAAGTATAACTCTGTGAGTGGAATGCACACGTCACAAAGCAGCGCCTCAGAAATATTCCCTCCAGTTTCTATCTAAAGGTATTTCCGTTTTCACCATAAATCTCAAAGCGCTCCAGAGTATACCTTAGCTGGCTAAACTAAAACAGTGTTAGAATACTGCTCAATGAAAACGGAAGCATAACTGTATGAGTGGCATTCACTTGACACAGAGCACTTTCACAGAAAGCTTCCTTCTGCTTTTTATCAGAGGGTATTTCTTTCTCAACACATTCTTAAGAGCATTTCCAAATTTTCTTTCTCAGGTTCCACAGAAAGAGTGATTTCAAACTGCTCAATCCAAGGAATGATTTAACTCTGTGAGATGAATCCACACATCACAAAGCAGTTACTCAGAAAGCATCTCTCCAGTTTTCAACGGAAGACATTTCCTTACTCACCACAGTACCCAGCATATTCCTAAAAGCATTCCCAAGTAATCTTTCTCAGGTTCCACAGAAACAGTGATTTCAAACTGCTCTATCCAAAGAATGATTTAACTCTATGAGATGAATACACACATCACAAAGCAGTTGCTCCGAAATCTTCTCTCCAGTTGTCATTGGAAGAAGTTCCCTTTCTCACCACAAGCCTCTGGGCACCAATTAATATCCTTTCACAGATTCCTCAAAGACAGAGTTCCCAAACTGGGTAACACAGTGTAAGCTTTATCTCTCTGAAATGAATGCACACATCAGAGAGCAGTTTATTGGAACGCTTCTTTCTGGCTTTCATTTCAGGCTATTTCACTTTTTGCCATAGTCTTCCAAGCACTGCAAAATATCACTTTTTCAGTTTTACAGAAACAGTGTTCAAACACTGCCTTATGAGAAAAGAGGTATAAGTCCCTGAGTGGAATGCACACATCACAAAGCAGTTTCATAGAAAGTTTCTCTCCAGTTTTTATCTGGAGATATTTCTTATTTCCCAGAGGTCTCAATGTGCTCCCGAATGTCCCTTCGTGAATCCGTGCATGAGGCAGTTTCAAAACTGCGTAATATAAAGAAAGTTTTATCTATTTGAGATGAATAGACATATCTGTCACAAAGCAGTTTCAGAGAAAGCATCTTTCCAGTTTTTGTCTGAGGATAATTCCTTTTTCACCATAGCCGTCCTCATACTCCCAAATGTCCACTGGTAGTGTTTTCTTAAAAACGGGATTCCTCAATCCTCTATTAGAAGAAAGGTATAACTCTGTGAGTGGAATGCACACGTCACAAAGCAGCTCCTTGGAAATTTTCTCTCCAGTGTCTATCTGAAGATATTTCCATTTTCACCATCAGCCTCAAAGCGCTCCCGAGCATACCTTAGCTGACTAAACTAAAACAGTGTTAGAATACTGGTCAATGAAAACAGAAGCTTAACTGTGCGAGTGGACTTCACGTGACCTAGAACAGTTCCACAGAAACTTTCCTTTCGCTTTTATCATAGGGTATTTCTTTTTCAGCATATTCTTAAGAGCGTTCTTAAATGTCCTTTCTCAGGTTCCACAGAAACAGTGATTTCAAACTGCTCAATCCAAAGAATGATTTAACTCTTTTAGGTGAATACACACATCACAAAGCAGTTGCTCTGAAAGATTCTCTCCAGTTTTCATCGGAGGACATTTCCTTTCTCACTGCAAGCCTCCGGGCGCCACGTAATATCTGTTCACAGTTTCTTCAAAGACAGAGTTACCACACTGGGCAATATAATGTAAGCTGTAACTCTTTGACATAAATGCACATGTCAGAGAGCAGTTTCTTGGAATGCTTCTTTCTGGATTTTATTTCCCTATATTTCACTTTTCACCACAGTCTTCAATGCACTGCAAAATATCACCTTTTCAGTTTTACAGG
The DNA here is from genome assembly GCF_000951045.1 of Mandrillus leucophaeus. Classification (NCBI taxonomy): domain Eukaryota; kingdom Metazoa; phylum Chordata; class Mammalia; order Primates; family Cercopithecidae; genus Mandrillus; species Mandrillus leucophaeus. Next base: position 340,851 of record NW_012099621.1, read on the forward strand.
AACAGTGTTCAAACTATGCCTTATGAGAAAAGAGGTATAACTCCCTGAGTGGAATGCACACATCACAAAGCATTTTTGCAGAAAGCTTCTTTCCACTTTTACCTGAAGATATCACCTATTTCCCCACAGGCCTGAATGTGCTCCTGAATGTCCCTTCATGAATCCTTCTATGACGCAGTTTCAAGACTGCATAATAGAAAGAAAATTTTATCTATGTGAGATGAATAGACATTTTTATTCCAAAGCAGTTTCACAAAAAATCTTCTTTCCAGTTATTGTCTGACAATATTTCCTTTTGCACCGTAGCCATCCATGTACTCGTGAATGTCACCTGGTAACTTTTTCTCCAAATGGGATTCCCAATCCTCGGTGAGAAGAAAAGTATAACTCTGTGAATGGAATGCACATGTCACAATGCAGCTCCTCCAAAATCTTTTCTCCAGTGTCTATCTGAATATATTTCCATTTTTACCATAGGCCTCAAAGCGCTCCCGAGTATCCCTTAGCTGACTAACCTAAAACAGTGTTAAAATACTGCTCGATGAAAACAGAAGCTTAACTGTGCGAGTGGAATTCAGGTAACCTAGAGCAGTTTCACAGAAAGATTCCTTCTGGTTTTTATTGGAAGGTATTTCTTTTTCAGTAAATTCTTAATAGCATTCTGAAATATCCTTTCTCAGGTTCCACAGAAACAGTGATTTCAAACTGCTCAATTAAAAGAATGATTTAACTCTATGAGGTGAATACACACTTCACAAAGCAGCTGCCCCAAAAGCTTCTCTTCAGTTTTCATCGGGAGACGTTTCCTTTCTCACCACAAGCCCTTGGGCGCCACGTAATATCCCAGATTCCTGAGGAATATTCCCAGATTCCTCAAAGACAGAGTCTCCAAACTTTGCAACGTAGTGTAAGCTTTAGTTCTCTGAATGCACACGTCAGAGAGCTGCTTCTTGGAAAGATTTTTCTGTATTTTATTTCAGGATATATCACTTTTTGCCAGTTTTCAATGTGTTGCAAAATATCACTTTTTCAGTTTTACAGGAACAGTGTTCAAACACTGTCTTATGAGAAAAGAGGTATAACTCCCTGAGTGGAATTCACACATCTCAAAGCAGTTTCACAGAAAGCTTCTCTTCTGTTTTTATCTGAAGATTTCTCCTATTTCCCCACAGTCCTGAATGTGCTCCCGAATGTCCCTTCGTGAATCCGTTTATGACGCAATTTCGAACTGAGTAATAGAAAGAAAGTTTTACCTATGTGAGATGAATAGACTAATTTATCACAAAGCAGTTTCACAGAAAGCTTCTTTCCAGCTTTTGTCTGAGGATATGACCTTTTCCACCATAGCCCTCCATATACACCCAAATGTCCCCTGGTAGCTTTTACTCCAGATGGGATTCCCCAATCCTCTATGAGAAGAAAAGTATAACTCTATGAGTGGAATGCACATGACACAAAGCAGCTCCTCCGAGATCTTCTCTCCAGTATCTATCTGAAGATATTTCCGTTTTCACCTTAAGCCTCAAAGTGCTCCCGAGTATCCCTTAGCTGACTAACCTAAAACAGTGTGACAATACCGCTCAATGAAAACAGAAGCTTAACTGTGTGAAGTGGAATTCACGTGACCTAGAGCAGTTTCACAGAAAGATTCCTTCTGGTTTTTATCAGATGGTATTTGTTTTTCAGCATATTCTTGAGAGCATTCCCAAATGTCCTTTCTCAGGTTCCACAGAAACAATGATTTCAAGCTGCTCAATCTAAAGAATGATTTCACTCTCTGAGATGAATACACACATCACAAAGCAGTTGCTCCAAAAGCTTCTCTTCAGTTTTGAATGGAAGACGTTTCCTTTCTCAATACAAACCTCCTTGCATCACTTTATATCCCTTCAAAGATTCTTCAAAGACAGAGTTTCCAAACTGGGCAACGTAGTGTAAGGTTTAACTCTCTGAAATGAATGCACACGTCAGAGAACAGTTTCTTGGAATGCTTCTTTCTGGGTTTTATGTCAGGATATTTTACATTTCTCCATAGTCTTCAATGTGCTGCAAAATATCGCTTTTTCAATTTCACAGGAACAGTGTTCAAAAACTGCCTTATGAGAAAAGAGGTATAACTCCCTGAGTGGAATGCACACACCACAAAGCAGTTTCTCAGAAAGCTTCTCTCCAGTTTTTATCTGAAGATATCTCCTTTTTCCCCACAGGTCTGAATGTGCTCCCGAATGCCCATTGGAGAATCCGTCCATGATGCAGTTTCAAAAATGCACAATAAAAAGAAAGTTTTACCTACATGAAATGAATAGACATATCTCTCACAAAGCACTTTCTCCAAAAGATTCTTTCCAGCTTTTGTCTGAGGATATTTCCATTTTCACCATAGCAGTCCATATACTCCTGAATGTCCCTTATTAGCTTTTACTCCAAAGGGGATTCCGCAATCCTTGAGGGGAAAAAGGTATAACTCTGTGAGTGGAATGCACATGGCACAAAGCAGCTCCTCAGAAGTCTTCTCTCCACTATATATCTGATGATATTTCCATTTTCACCGTGTCTCAAAGCACTCCCGAGTACCCTTAAGCTGACTAACCTAAAATAGTGTTAGAATACTGCTTAAAGAATACAGAAGCTTAACTGTGCGAGTGAACTTCACATGAAAGAGAGCAGTTTCACAGACAGCTTCCTTCTGGTTTCTAGCTGTGCTAAACATAAAGAGGGTTAGAAAACTGCTCAAGGAAAAGAGAGGCTTAACTGAGCGAGAGGAATTAAGGTGACACAGAGCAGTTTCACAGAAAGCTTCCTTCTGGAATTTACCAGAGGATATTTCTTTCTCCATATTCTAAGGAGCGTTCCCAAATGTCCTTCCTCAGATTCCACAAAAACAGTGACTTCAAACTGCTCATTCAAAAATGGTTTAACTCTATGAGATGAACACTTACATAAAAAAGCAGTTGCTCAGAAAGATTCTCTCCAGTTTTCATCGGAAGACGTTTCCTTGCTCACCACAAACCTCTAGGCGCCACTTAATATCCCTTCACAGATTCTGCAAAAACAAGTTTCCAAACTGGGCAGCATAGAGTAAGCTTTAACTCTGTGAAATGAAT
>NW_012099621.1:349629-350442 GCF_000951045.1 Mandrillus leucophaeus
CTATTTCCCCACCGGCCGGAATGAGCTACCGAATATCCCTTCGCGAATCCTTCCATGACACAGTTTCAAAACTGTGTAATAGAAAGAAAGTTTTACCTATGTGAGATGAATAGACTAATTTATCACAAAGCAGTTTCACAGAAAGCTTCTTTCCAGCTTTTGTCTGAGGATATGACCTTTTCCACCATAGCCCTCCATATACACCCAAATGTCCCCTGGTAGCTTTTACTCCAGATGGGATTCCCCAATCCTCTATGAGAAGAAAAGTATAACTCTATGAGTGGAATGCACATGACACAAAGCAGCTCCTCCGAGATCTTCTCTCCAGTATCTATCTGAAGATATTTCCGTTTTCACCTTAAGCCTCAAAGTGCTCCCGAGTATCCCTTAGCTGACTAACCTAAAACAGTGTGACAATACCGCTCAATGAAAACAGAAGCTTAACTGTGTGAAGTGGAATTCACGTGACCTAGAGCAGTTTCACAGAAAGATTCCTTCTGGTTTTTATCAGATGGTATTTGTTTTTCAGCATATTCTTGAGAGCATTCCCAAATGTCCTTTCTCAGGTTCCACAGAAACAATGATTTCAAGCTGCTCAATCTAAAGAATGATTTCACTCTCTGAGATGAATACACACATCACAAAGCAGTTGCTCCAAAAGCTTCTCTTCAGTTTTGAATGGAAGACGTTTCCTTTCTCAATACAAACCTCCTTGCATCACTTTATATCCCTTCAAAGATTCTTCAAAGACAGAGTTTCCAAACTGGGCAACGTAGTGTAAGGTTTAACTCTCTGAAATGAATGCACACGTCA
>NW_012099621.1:351357-362799 GCF_000951045.1 Mandrillus leucophaeus
CCTCTAGGCGCCACTTAATATCCCTTCACAGATTCTGCAAAAACAAGTTTCCAAACTGGGCAGCATAGAGTAAGCTTTAACTCTGTGAAATGAATGCAAATATCGGAGAACAGTTTCTTGGAACACTTCTTTCTGGATTTTATTTGAAGATATTTCACTTTTCGCCATAGTCTTCAATGCACTCCAATGTATCTCATTTCGATTTTACATGAACAGTGTCCAAACACTGCCGTATGAGAATAGAGGTAAAACTCGCTGAGTGAAATGCACACACCACAAAGCAGTTTCTCAGAAGTTATTTCCTTTTTCACCATAGGCATGAATGTGCTCCCGAATGTCCCTTCGTGGATCCATCCATAACGGAATTTCCATGCTGTGTGATGTAAAGAAAGCTTTATCTATGTGAGGTGAATAAATATAGAAGAAAGCAGATTCAGAGAAACTTTTTTCCAGTTTTTACCTGAAGATATTACCTTTCTCAGCACAGTCCTGATTGTGCTCCCGAGTGTCCCTTCACAGATCCATCCATGACAGAGTTTCCAAGCTGCATAATGTAAAGAAAGCTTTATCTATTTGAGATGAATACACATATCACAAATAGTTTCACAGAAAGCTTCTTTCCAGTTTTTATCTGAGGCTATTTCCTTTTTCACCATAGGTGTCAATATGCTCCCGAATATTCCTTGGTACCGTTTTATCCAAAATGTGTTCCGATGTTGTGTGAGAAGAGAAGGTATGAAACTCTGAGTGGAATGCACACATCACAAAGCAGTTCGTCGTTAAGCTTCTCTCCATTTTCTATCTGAAGATATTTCCTTTTTCACTGCAAGCCTGAAAGCACTCCCGAATATCACATTCCACCATAAACATAAACAGTATGAAAACTGGTCAATGCAAGGGTAGCTTAACTGAGAGAGAGGAATACACAGGACACACAGCAGTTTCACAGAAAGCGTCCTTCTTCCTTCTTCTTTTTATCTGAGGATATTCAATTTTCCATATTGTAAAGAGTGTTCCCAAATGTCCTTCCTCAGATTTCACAGAAACAGTGATTTCAAATTACCCAATCCAAAGAATGGTTTATCTCTATGAGATGAATACACACATCACAAAGCAGTTGTTCAGAAATCTTCTCTCCAGTTTTCAATGGAAGATATTTCCTTGCTCACCACAGACCTCTGGGAGCCACTTAATATCCCTTCACAGATTCCTCAAAGACAACGTTTCCTAACTGGGCAATGTAGAGTAAGCTTTAATTCTGTGAAATAAATGTACATATAATAGAGCAGTTTCTTGGAACGCTTCTTTCTCGGTTTTATTTGAGGAGTGTTCTCTTTTCGTCATAGTCTTCAATGTGCTATGAAATATCACGTTTTCGGTTTTACAGGAACTGTGTTGAAACACTGGCTGATGAGAAAAGAGGTACATCTCCCTGAGTGGAATGCACACATCACAAAGCAGTTTCTGAGAAAACTTCTCTCCAATTTTTATATAAAGAGATTTCTGTTTTCACCATAGGCCTGAAGGTACTCCTGAATGTCCCTTTGCAGATCTGTCCTTGTCGGATTTTCCAAACTGTGTAATATAAAGAAAGTTTTATCTATGTGAGATGAATAAACATATCTATCACAAAGCAGTTTCGCATAAAGATTCTTTCCTGTTTTTGTCGGAGGGGAATTCCTTTTTCACAATAGCCATCTATATACTCCTGAATGTTCCTTGGTAGCTTTTTCTCTAAAAGGGATTTCCCAATCCTCTATGAGAAAAAAGGTAGAACTCTGTGAGTGGAATGCACACTTCACAAAACAGCTCCTCAGAAAGTTTCTCTCTAGTGTTTATCTGAAGATATTTCCACTTTCACCATAAGCCTCAAAGAGCTCCCGAGTATCCCTTCGCAGACTAAACACAGTGTTAGAATACTGCCCAATGAAAAGAGAAGCTTAACTGTGTGAGTGGAAATCACATGACCGAGAGCAGTTTCACAGAAAGCTTCCTTGTGGTTTTTATCTGAGGGTATTTCCTTTTCAGCATATTCTAAAGACCGTTCCCAAATGTCCTTTCTCTGGCTCCACAGAAACAATGAATTCCAACTGCTCAAACCAAAGAATGATTTAACTCTATGAGATGAACCCACACATCACAAAGCAGTTGCTCAGAAAGCTTCTCTCCAGTTTTCAACAGAAGACATTTTCTTGCTCACCACAGGTCCCTGGGCACCACGTAGTATCTCTTCACAGATTCCTCAAAGACAGACTTTCCAAACTGGGCAATGTAGAGTAAGCTTTAATTCTGTGATATGAATGTGCACATCAGAGAGCTGTTTCTTGGAATGCATCTTTCTGGATTTTATTTGAGGATAGTTCAATTTTCAGCATAACCTTCTATGCACTCCGAAATATCACTTTTTCAGTATCACAGGAAAGGTGTTCAAACACTGCATTATGAGAAAAGAGGTATAACTCCCTGAGTGGAATGCACACACCACAAAGCAGTTTCTCACAAAGCTTCTCTCCAGTTTTTATCTGAGACATTTCCATTTTCAAAGCTTCTTTCCAGTTTTTCTCTGAGGATATTTCCTTTTTCACCATAGCCGTCCATATACACCCAAATGTCCCTTGGTATCTTTTTCTCCAAAAGACATTCCCCAATCCTTTATGAAAAGAGAGGTATAACACTGTGAGTGAAATGCACAGGTCACAAAGCAGTTCCTCAGAAAGCTTCTCTCCAGTTTCGGTCTGAACATATTACCTTTTTCACCGTAAGTCTCAAAGCATTCCTGAATATCCCCTCACACGTTAAACATAAAAAGTTCCAGAAAAGTGTTCCATGAAAAGAAAACCTTAACTGAGTGAGAGGAATTCACACGACACATAGGAGTTTCACAGAAAGTTTCCTTCTGGTTTTCATCTGAGGATATTTCTTTCTCTGTATTCCAAAGAACGAAGCCAAATGTCCTTCCTGAGATACCACAGAAACAGTCATTTCAAACTGCTCAATCCAAGGAATGGTTTAACTCTATGAGATGAATGTACACATCACAAGGCAGTTGCTCAGAAAGCTTCTCTCCAGTTTTCATCAGAAGACGATATCTTGCCCACCACAAGCCTCTGGGTGCCACTTAATATCCATTCACAGATTCCTCAAAGACAGAGTTTCCAATCTGGGCAACGTAGTGTAACTTTAACTGTGTGAAATGAATGCACATGTCAGAGAGCAGTTTCTTGGGAGGCTTCTTTCTGGGTTTTTGAGGATATTTCACTTTTCGCCATAATCTCCAATGCTCTTTGAAATATCAATTTTTTGGTTTCACAGGAGCAGTGTTCAAACACTGCCTTATGAGTGAAGCGGCAAATCTCAATGAGTGGAATGCACACCTCCCAAAGCAGATTCTCAGAAAGCTTCTCTCCAGTTTTTATTTGAAGATATTTCCTTTTTCACCATTTGCCTGAATGTGCTCCCGAGTGTCCCTTCACGAATCTGTCCACGTCGGCGTTTCAAAACTGCGTAATAGAAGGAAAATTTTATCTATGTGAGATGAATAAACATATCTATCACAAAGCAGTTTCACAGAAAGCTTCCTTCTGGTTTCTATCTGAGGTTATTCGTTTTTCAGGATATTCTAAAGAGCATTCCCAAATGTCCACTCTCAGATTCCACAGAAACAGTGATTTCAAACTACTCAATCCAAAGAATGATTTAACTCTATGAGATGAATACAAACATCACAAAAGAGTTGCTCAGAAAGCTTCTCTCCAATTTTCAATGGAAGAGATTTCATTGTTCGCCACAGTCCTCCAGTTGCCACTTAATATCCCTTCGCAGAATCCTCAAGACAGACTTTCCAAACTGTCTGTAGAAATGTAGAGTAATGTAGAGTAAGCTTTAACTCTGTGAAATGAATGGACATGTCAGAGAGTAGTTTCTTGGAATGTTTCTTTCTGGGTTTTATCTGAGGATATTTCGCTTTTCGCCGTAGTCTTCCATGCGCTCCGAAATATTACATTTTCGGTTTGACAGGAGCAGTGTTCAAACACTGCCTTAGGAGAAAAGTGGTATAACTCCCTGAGTGGAATGCACACATCACAAAGCAGTTTCTAAGAGAGCCCCTCTCCAGTTTATATGTGCAGATAGCTCCTTTTTCTCCCTAGACCTGAATGTGCTCCCGAATCTCCCTTCAAGGATCCATCCATGAGGAAATTTCCAAACTGCATAATATAAGGAAAGATTCATCTGTGTGAGATGAATAAACATACCTATCACAAAGTACTTTCACATAAATCTTCTTTCCATTTTCTATCTGAAGATATTTCTTTTTCACCATAGTCATCCACATACTCCTGAATATCCCTTGGTAGCTTTTTCTCCAAAAGGGATTCCCAAATCCTCTATGAGAAGAAAGGTACAATTCTGTGAGTGGAACGCATACGTCACAAACAGCTTCTCAGAAAGCTTCTCTCCAGTTTCTATCTGAAGATATTTCCTTTTCCAACTTAAGCCTCAAAGCACTCCCGAATATCCTCTTGCAGACTAAACAAAAACAGTGTTAGAACACTGCTCATTGAAAACAGAAGCTTAACTGTGCAAGTGGAATTCACATGACACAGAGCAGTTTCCCTGAAAGCTTCCTTCTGGTTTCTATCTGAGGTGATTTCTTTTCCTGGATAATGTAGAGAGCGTTCCCAAATGTCCTTTCTCAAATTCCACAGGAAGTGTGATTTCAAACTGCTCAATCCAAAGAATGGTTTAACCCTATGAGATGAATACAAACATCACAAAAGAGTTGCTCAGAAAGCTTCTCTCCAATTTTCAATGGAAGACATTTCCTTGCTCGCCACAGACTTCCTGTTGCCACTTAATATCCCTTCATAGAATCCTCAAAGATAGACTTTCCAAACTGGGAAATGTAGAGTAAGCTTTAACTCTGTGAAATGAATGGACATGTCAGAGAGTAGTTTCTTCGAATGCTTCTTTCTGGGTTTCATTGGACGACATTCCACTTTTTGCCATAGTCTTCAACGTGTTCCAAACATCTTTTTTACTTTTACAGAATCACTGTTCAAACAGTGCCTAATGAGAAGAAAGGTATAAATCCCTGAGTGGAATGCACACATCACCAAGCAGTTTTTCAGAAAGCTTCTCTCCAGTTTTTATCTGACGATATTTCCTTTTTCACCATAGGCCAGAATGTGATCCCGAATATCCCTTCACGGATCTGTCCATGAAGAGTTCCCAAGCTGCATAATGTAAAGAAAGCTTTATCTATGTGAGAAGAATACACATGTCACAGAGCAGTTTCACAGAAATCTTCGTTCCAGTTTTAGTCTGAGTCTATTTCCCTTTTCACCATGTTCATCAATATGCCTCCGAATATCCCTTGGTACCTTTTTCTCCAAAAGGGCTTCCCCAATGCTGTGTGAGAAGAGAAGTATAACACTGTGAGTGGAATGCATACGTCACGAAGCAGTTCCTCTTAAAGCTTCTCTCCAGTTTCTATTTGAACATATTTCCTTTTTCACTTTAAGTCTCAAAGTGCTTCCGAATATCCCTTCAAACGCTAAGCATACACAGTGTCAGAGAACTGGTCAATGAAAAGAGAACCTTAACTGAGCGAGAGGAATTCACATGATACATAGCAGTTTCACAGAAATCTTCCTTCTGGTTTTTATCTGAGGCTACTTCTTTCTCCATATTCTAAACAGCATTCCCAATTGTCCTAACTCACATTCCATAGAAACTGTGATTTCAAACTGCTCAATCCATAGAATGATTTAACTCTATGAGATGAACATATATGTCACAAAGCAGTAGCTTGTAAAGCTTCTCTCCAGTTTTCAATGGAAGATATTTTCTTGCTCACCAGTGGCAACTCCTGAATGTTCCATGGTAGCTTTTTCTCCAAAGGGATTCCCCAATGCACTATGAGAAGAAAGGTATAACTCTTTGAGTGAAGTGCACATGTCACAAAGCAGCTCCTCGGAAAGCTTCTCTCCAGTTTCTATCTGAAGATACTTCCGTTTTCTCCATAAGCCTCAAAGTACTCCTGAATATCCCTTCACAGACTAAAGAAAAACAGTGTTAAAATACTGCTTAATGAGAATAGAAGCTGAACTGTGTAGTGGAATTCACACGACACAGAGCAGTCTCACAGAAAGCTTCCTTCTGTTTTTTATCTGAGAGTATTTCTTTTTCAGCATATTCTAAAGAGTGTTCCCAAGTATCCTTTCTCAGATTCCACAGAAACAGGGATTTCAAACACTTCAATCCAAAGAATGATTTAACTCTATGGGAATAATACACACATCACAAAGCAGCTGCTCAGAAAACTTCTCTCCAATTTTCAACATAAGACATTTCCTTCCTCACCACAGGCCTCTGGGAGCCTCTTAATATCCCTTCGCAGATTCCTCAAAGACAGAGTTTCCAAACTGGGCAACACAGTGTAAGCTTCAACTCTCTGAAATGAATGCACACGTCAGAGAGCTGTTTCGTGTAACGCTTCTTTCTGGGTTTTATTGGAGGAGAGTTCTCTTTTTGCCATAGTCTTCAATACACTCCATAATATCACTTTTTCAGTTTTACAGGAACTGTGTTCAAACACTGTCTTATGAGAAAAGCGGTATAACTCTCTGAGTGGATTGCACACGACAGAAAGCAGTTTCTCAGAAAGCTTCTCTCCAGTTTTTATCTGAAGATATTTCCATTTTCAACATAGGCCTGAATGTACACCTGAATGTCCCTTCGCAGATCTGTCCATGACAGAGTTACCAAACTGCATGAGGTAAAGAAAGGTTTATCAATGTCAGGCGAATAAACATAGCAAAAAACAGATTCACAGAAAGCTTCTTTCCAGTTTTCATCAAATGTTATTTCCTTTTTCACCATATTCCTGTATTTGCTCCCGAATGTCCCTTCGCAGATCCGTCCATGACAGAGTTTCCTAGCTGCATAACTTAAAGAAAGCTTTATCTATGTGAGATGAATAAACATAGAAAAAATCAGATTAACAGAAAGCTTCTTTGCAGTTTTTCTCTGAAGATATTACCTTGTTCATCGTACTCCTGAATGTGCTCCCGAATGTCCCTTCATGGAACCGTCCTTGACAGAGCTTTCAAGCTGCGTAATGTAAAGAAAGCTTTATCTATGTGTGAAGAATACACATTTAAAAGAGCAGTTTCACAGAAATCTTCTTTCCAGTTTTTGTCTGAGGCTATTTCCATTTTCACCATATTCGTCAATATGCCCCTGAATATCCCTTGGTAATTTTTCCTCCAAAATGGTATCCCAGATGCTGTATGAGAATAGAGGTGTAACACTGTGAGTCGAATGCACACGTCACAAAGCAGCTCCTCGGAAATCTCTCCAGTTTCTATCTGAAGATAATCCCGTTTTAACCATAAGCCTTAAAGCGCTCCCGGATAACAGTAAACACAGTGTTACAATACTGCACAATGAAAAGAGAAGCTGAACTGTGCGAGTGGAATTAACACGACACAGAACAGTTTCACATAAAGCTTCCTTCTGCTTTTTATCTGAGTGTACTTCTTTTAAAGCATATTCCAAAGAGTGTTCCCAAATGTCATTTCTCAGGTTCCACAGAAACGTTGATTTCAAACTTCCCAATCCAAAGAATGATTTAACTCTATGAGATGAATACACACATTACAAAGCAGAAGCTTGTAAAGCTTCTCTCCAGTTTTCAACGGAAGATATTTCCTTTCACACCACAAGCTTCTGGGCGCCACTAAATTTCCCTTAGTAGATTCCTCAAAGACAGAGTTTCCAAAGTGGTGAATGTACAGTAAGCTTTAACTCTGTGAAATGAATGCCCATATCAGAGAGCAGTTTCTTGGAACACTTCTTTCTGGAATTTATTTGAGGGTAATTCACTTTTCGCCATAGTCTTCAATGTGCTCCGAAATATCACTTTTTCAGTTTTACAGGAACAGTGTTCAATCACTGCCTATTGAGAAAAGAGGTATAACTCCTGAGTGGAATGCACACATCACAAAGCAGTTTCTCTGAAAGCTTCTCTCCGATTTTTATCTGAAAATAATTCCTTTTCCACTATAGTCCTGAATGTGCTCCCGAATGTCCCTTTGCGGATCCATGCATGACATAGTTTCCAATCTGCGTAATGTAATGGAAGCTTTATCTATGTGAGATGAATAAACATAGCAAAAAGCAGATTCACAGAAACCTTTTTTCCAGTTTTTACCTGAAGATATTTCCTTCTTCACCATATTCCTGAATGTGATCCTCAATGTCCCTTTGCAGATCTATCCATGCCAGAGTTTCCAAGTTGCAAAATGTAAAGAAAGCTTTATCTGTGTCAGATGAATACACATATCACAGAGCAGTTTCACAGAAAGCTTCATTCCAGTTTTTGTCTGAGGCTATTTCCCTTTTCATCATAGGCATCAATATGCGATCCCTTGATACCTTTGTATCCAAAAGGGTTTCCCCGATGCTGCTTGAGAAGAGAGGTATAACATTGTGAGTGGAATGCACATGTCACAAAGCAGTTCCTTGGAAAGCTTCTCTCCAGTTTCTATCTGAACATATTTTCTTTTTCACCATAGGCCTGTAAAAGCTCTGGAATATCCCTTAGCGGATCCATCCATGACGGAGTTTCCAAATTACATAATATAAAGACAGTTTTTTCTATGTGAGATGAATAAACGTATCTATCACAAAGCAGTTTCACAGAAATCTTCTTTCCAATTTTCGTCTGAGGATATTTTGTTTTTCACCATAGCTATCCATATACTCCTGAATGTCCCTTGGTAGTTTTTCCTCCAAATGAGATTCCCCAATCCTCTATGAGAAGAAAGATATAACTCTGTGAGGGGAATGCAAACGTCACAAAGCAGCTCCACGGAAAGTTTCTCTACAGTTTCTATCTGAAGATATTTCCGTTTTCACCATAAGCCTCAAAGCACTCCCGAATATCCCTTCGCATATTGAACAATAATAGTATTAGAATAATGCTCAATGAAAAGAGATGCTTAACTATGTGAGTGGAATTTACACGAAACAGAGCTGTTTTACAGGAAGACACCTTCTGGTTTTTATCTGAAGGTATTAATTTTTCAGCATATTCTAAAGGGCATTCCCAAACGTCCTTTCTCAGGTTTCACAGAAACAGTGATTTCAAACTGCTCAATCCAAAGAATGATGTAACGTTATGAGTTGAACAAATACACCCCAAAACTGTTGCTCAGAAATCTTCCCTCCAGTTTTCAATGGAAGACATTTTCTTGCTCACCACAGGCTTCCGGTCGCCACTTAATATCCCTTCGCAGATTCCTCAAAGACAGAGTTTCCAAACTGGGAAATACAGATTAAGCGTTAACTCTGTTAAATGAACTCACATATCAGAGACCAGTTTCTTGTAACGCTTCTTTCTGGGTGTTATATGAGGATATTTCACTTTTAGCCTTGGTCTTCAAAGCGAACCGAAATATCACTTTTTCACTTTTACACAAACTGCCTTATGGGAAAAGAGGTATAACTCCCTGAGTGGAATGCACACATCACAAAGCAGTTTCTCAGAAAGCTTCTCTTCAGTTTTTATGTGAAGATATTTCCTTTTTCAACTTAGGCCTGAATGTACTCCCAAATGTCCCTTCGCAAACCCATCCATGATGCAGTTTCAGAACTGAGTAATACAAAGAAAGTTTTATCTACGTGAGATGAATAAACATATCTATCACAAAGCAGTTACACAGAAAGCTTCTTTCCAGTTTTTGTCGTTTTTCACCATAGCCATCCATATGCTCCAGAATGTCCTCTGGTAGCTTGTTCTCCAAACGGGATTCTCCAATCCTCTATGAGAAGAAAAGTATAACTATGTGAGTGGAATGCACACGTTACAAAGTAGCTCCTCAGAAACCTTCTCCCCAGTATCTATCTGAAGATATTTCCGTTTTCACTGTAAGCCTCAAAGCGCTTTCGAGTATTCCTTAGCTGACTAACCAAAAACAGTGTTAGAATACTTCTCAATGAAAACAGAAACTTAACAGTGCGAGTGGAAATCACGTGACCTAGAGTACTTTCATAGACATTTCCTTCTGGTTTTTATCACAAGGTATTTCTTTTTAACCATATTCTTTAGAGCATTCCCAAATGCCCTTTCTCAGGTTCCACAGAAACAGTGATTTCAAACTGCTCGCTTCAAAGAATGTTTTAACTCTGTGAGATGAATACAAACATCACTAAGCAGTTGCTCCGAAAGCTTCTCTCCCGTTTACATCGGAAGACATTTCTTTCTCACCACAAACCTCTGGGCGCTACTTAATATCTCTTCACAGATTCCTCAGAGACAGAGTTTCCAAACTGGGCAATGTAGTGTAAGCTTTAACTCTCTGAAATGAATGCACTCGTCAGAGAGCAGTTTCTTGCAACTCTTCTTTCTGGGTTTTATTTCAAGATATTTCACTTTTCACCACAGTCTTCCATGGGCTGCCAAATATCACTTTTTCAGTTTTACAGGAAGTGTTAAACACTGCCTTATGAATAAAGAGGTATAACTCCCTGAGTGGAATGCACACATCACAAAGCAGTTTCTCAGAAAGCTTCTCTCCCATTTTTATCTGAAGATATGTTCTATTTCCCCACAGGCCTGAATGAGCTCCTGAATGTCCCTTTACGAATCTGTCCGTGACGCAGTTTCAAAACGGTGTAATATAAAGAAAATTTTATCTATGTGTTACGAATAAACATTTCTATCACAAAGCAGTTTCACAGAAAGCTTCTTTCCAGTTTTTGTCTGAGGGTATTTCCAATTTCACAGTAGTCGTCCATATACTCCCGAATGTCCCTTGGTAGCTTTTTCTCCAAAAGAGATTCCCCAATTCTCTAAGCGAAGAAAAGTATAACCCTGTGAGTGGAATACATATGTTACAGAGCAGCTCCTCAGAAAGCTTCTCTGCAGTTTCCATCTGAAGGTATTTCCTTTTTCACCGTAAGCCTCAAAGTGCTCCCAAATATCCCTTCGCTCACTATACAGAAACAGTGTTAGAATACTGTTCAATGAAAAGAGAAGCTTAACTGTGTGAGCAGAATTCACATGACAGAGAGCAGTTTCACAGAAAGCTTCCTTCTGGTTTCTATCTGCGGTTATTTCTTTTTCAGTATATTCTAAAGAGGGTTCCCAAATGTTCTTTCTGAGATTCCTCAGAAACAGAGATTTCAAAGTGCTCAATCAAAGAATGATTTAACTCTATGAGATGAATACATACATCACAAAAGAGGGGCTCAGAAAACATCTCTCCAATTTTCTTTTTTTTTTATTTTGTAATTTTTTTTTTGGTCTTTTTTTTAAAATTTATTATTATTATACTTTAAGTTGTAGGGTACATGTGCATAACGTGCAGGTTTGTTACATATGTATACTTGTGCCATGTTGCTGTGCTGCACCCATCAACTCGTCATTTACATCAG
>NW_012099622.1:0-1030 GCF_000951045.1 Mandrillus leucophaeus
AGAAAGAGAGAGAGAGAGAGAGAAAGAAAGAAACTAATTTTTAGACTTCATAATTAAGTTTACCAAATGGATGATCAAGTCCTCATTGTTTCTTGACTCCTGTGCCTTCCCTTTTAGTTAATTTTTCTTCTTGTGGAAATATATACATTAATAATTTGTTAAATGAATGTCTGTGGGTAATATATATCTTCTAATTTTTATGCACCAAAACATTTCTTAATGTAGCTGGAAATAAAATCTTAGGTTGTCATTCATTTTCCGTCATTACCTTGAACATATTTGTCTACAGTGAGAAGCATTACAGAGCAGTAACTGTGAGCATTTGGAGTCAGATCAGCTCAGTTTGAGTCCCAGCTTCTCTACTTAATAGATGCGAGACCTTGGACAAGAACCATTAAACTTCCTTTTGGCTCAGTTTCCTCAACTGTAAAAAGGGGATAATAAGAATCCCATCTCACAGAATTGTCGTGAAGATTAAATTAGTTAATATGCATGAAGTACTTTGCATTATGCCTGGGACATAGTACCATTCAAGTGTTAGCTGTTGTCATTACTATCTCTGACTTCATTGTGGCTCATGAGAAAATTACCTTTAGTCTAACTGTGGTTCATCGTTAGATAATCTAATTCTTCTGTCTGATTGCCTTTAAGATTTTCTTTATTCGCTCAAAATACACTTTCAGCCTGAGAGTTTGGTCTTTCTACCATTCTGGAAAGTTCTTAACCATCATTCTTTTATTATTTTTTTATTTACTCTCTTTCTCTGCAACTTCCATGTGCTGTAAGTTGTAGCCTCTCCAATTATTCTCCATCTTTCTCAATTGTTCTTACATAATTTTAAACTTTGGCTCTCTGTGCCATATTTTTGGGTGAACTCTCTGGTATCATCTTTCAATTCAATTATTTTTATGACTGTACCAAGTCTGAAATTTTATCCAATCTATTAGACTTTTTAAAACTTCAGGAACTGTATTTTGTATTTCCAAGATTAATAATTGTTTCTTTTCCATATTCTTTTTTTTTTTTTTTT
>NW_012099623.1:0-1326 GCF_000951045.1 Mandrillus leucophaeus
TGGGCTGTGGATGGACGCTGGAGCAGGGGCACAGAGGAGGGGGGAGTGGTGCGAGTGGCCCCAGGCAGAGAGTGAAGGCAGAGCATTTGGCCTCTTAGGCTGGATGACAGGCCGCCTGGTGGAAACCAGGTTGTGGAAGGCTCTCTGTGCTGGGGTGCATGGACTTTAACCTGGGGGGGCTGAGGAGTGTGAGCTTTATCTGAAAGGTGGGAAGTCAAAGGACGTGTCAGAGGGACGTGAGAGAGCAGGTGCTCCTGGCCTTCCTAGAACCCCGGTTGTAAATACACCCTGAGAGGCCTGTCCCTGTTGGGGGGTGGTGCTTCGCGGCAGTGGAAATTTGAGTCCGATTGCCCAGAATGAGACTAGCTCTCTGGGCAGAAGCCTGCTTGGTGACAGTCCTCGACTCGCTTGCTACCATTCTGTGACCCCGAGCAAGGAAGTGACCTCCCCAGTGAGACACCTCCCCTCCCCCACCCCATGGAGCCCATTCCTCAGCAGATCTCAGCTGGAGCTGGTGGCCCTGGCTGGACCCGGCCTGGCTCCTGGAACTCCTGAGTTCCCAGAAGGGAGGCTCTCCCGGCTTGGACTCACTGACCTGTTTCAAAGGCTCTTGACATGGATGCTTTCACAGTCACTTCAAAGCAGGGTTTCTAAGCCTAGAAGTTTCTAAACAAGTGTGCAGTGGCGAAGCATCTGCGCTGCGATTTGTGAAGGATTTGGAGGTCAAGGCCTGGGCTTTGAGTCTGTCCTTGTAGCCCGAGCTTTTTCTGCTCCTCCAAATTTCGGCGGGCCTGACTAAAACTCAGGGCCCTCAGAGCTGTGGCCGTTGGACTAATTGTTCCCAGTTTCTTTTTTTTTTTTTTGAGACGGAGTCTCGCTCTGTCGCCCCGGCTGGAGTGCAGTGGCCCGATCTCAGCTCACTGCAAGCTCCGTCTCCCGGGTTCACGCCATTCTCCTGCCTCAGCCTCCAGAGTAGCTGGGACTACAGGCGCCTGCCACCTGGCCCGGCTACTTTTTTGTATTTTTTAGTAGAGACGGGGTTTCACCGTGTTAGCCAGGATGGTCTCGATCTCCTGACCTCGTGATCCGCCTGTGTTGGCCTCCCACAGTGCTGGGATTACAGGCTTGAGCCACCGCGCCCGGCCAAGTTCCCAGTTTCTTTAACTCAGCAGATGAGGAAACTTCCTGGTGAGACGCCGCTGCGTTCTCTGGCCTTTGATAGAAGCATAGGCTTGTTTTTTTAACAGAAAACCAGTTTTGCGAATTGTGGAGAGGAAAATGCATGAATGTGCTTTTGTGCTTTTAAATGACCCTTTTAGAGAGAAG
>NW_012099624.1:0-1162 GCF_000951045.1 Mandrillus leucophaeus
GAGGCGGAGGTTGCAGTGAGCCAAGATTGCGCCACTGCACTCCAGCCTGGTGACAGAGTGAGACTCTGTCTCAAAAAAAAAAAAAAAAAAAAAAAATTGTTTAGTATAAAACAGATAGATGAGAGACTGGAAGGCTCTTACCAAAATGTTAATAATTCATTCAGCAAATATGTATTGAGTGATTACCGTGTATAAATACTATTTTAGGTGCTGGAGATTCAGCAGAGAACAAGACAAATTCCAGCCCTTATGGAGTTTGCATTACAGGTGGAAGAAAACAATAAAAATAAATGAACAAATAAAAACATAACATGATATGATGAATACTAATAAGATCAAGCAGGCCAGGGTATGGAGTGTGGTAGGGAGGAGAGGACTGGGGTTCCATGGGGTGATCAGAGAAGGCTGTGAGGAGGTGAGACCCCAGGGATCCTGAATGCCGTGGGGGAGGGAGCCATGAGAAGGTCTATCAGGAGATGTTCCTGGCTAAGAGGACAGCAGGTGCAACCGATCCAGCCACGATATGTGCTTGGTATGGCTGAGGAGCAGAAATAGGGCGGCTCACAAGGGTGGGGGCCGGTGCAGAGGGAGCAGGCGCTGTGGTCATGGTGAGGAGCTGGGATCTTTTTTCTAAGGGTCATGGATGCCACTGGCAGATTCTGAGCTGGGGTACAACATAATCTGAGTAATCTGTTAAGGTCTCTTTGACTGATGTGAGGAGAAATGCCTGTGATGGGTGAGAACGGGTACAGAAGAGCAGTCAGGAGACCGCTGCAGCAGTTGGGGAATTTCTGATGGGGCTCAGGACTTGGTGGTTGCACACAAGGGGTGAAAAGTGAGCAAATTTACAACACATTATAAAGGAGAACTGGCAGGAGTTGCTGACAGACTCAACTCCACATGGGTGTGAGAAAGAGAAGAGTCTAGGGCGGCTCAGAGGGCTTGGGTGTCAGCTGCTCAGGTGGGACGATCTGGGGAGGAACAGGTTGGGGCGGTGGGAAAGTTGAGTCCCGTTTTGGATGCTATTTGAGATGCTAATAGACAGCCAGGAGCAAACAGAGCAGAAAGAGAACAGGCTGGGGCCAAGAATGGTTTGTTTTCTTCTGCCTTTTTCCAAAAATGACAGTACTACTTTTGTGTGTGTGTGTGTGTGTTTTGTTTT
>NW_012099625.1:0-1931 GCF_000951045.1 Mandrillus leucophaeus
AACCAACACCCTATCTCCCACAGTGGCTGTGGCAAGCAGAACCCAAGGAAAGTGAGTCTGAGCCTAATTCCACCTAACCCTGCTCCCACCTGATGGTATTTCTCTACCTGCCCCTTTAGCTGAACAGGAAACATAGCCCCACCCATCTCCCAAGAAACCAAAATACTTGCCCAGACCAACTTAGGGCAAGCAATCTCCCTATTTACTACTACTGCAGCTAGTGCCCTCTTCAAAGTGTCACCTCCTGGCTGGAGGCCAACCAACTGAGGCCATTAGAGCAACTCATGACAGAATAACCCAGATCCCAAGAAGGGGAAAACAACAGCTAATTCCACTGCCTGCAACATCCTGGCCAACCAGAGGTCCTGAGTGTGTCCACATTACAAGCTCACTGCTAGCATAACCAGTATTCAAGAAAGCAAGTACACTAAACATATCTACAACCGAAGACTATCAAAGAGTCCACTTCACTCCCCTGTGCCACCTCCACCAGAGCAGGTGCTGGTATGCACAAGCTTGGGGACCTGAAGATGAATCACATCACCGGTCTCCTTGTAGGCATTCCCCAGCACCATCCCAGAGCCTGGTAGCCCTGCTGCTGGATGGCTATACCCAGAAGAGGAATAACAATCACCGCAGTCCAGCTCTCAGGAAGCCCCATCCCTAGAGGAAGTGGGAGACAGCAAGCCCTGAGATCCGGTCTTTTCCACTGAAATACTCTAAACAAATGAGAAGGAACCAGAAAAGTAATTCTGGTAATACAACAAAACAGGGTTCTAGAACCCCAGCAATGTATCCAAACCGAGAAGAAATTTCTGAATTTTCAGATAAAGAATTCAGAAGGTTGATTATTAAGCTACTCAAGGAAATATGAGAGACAGGTGAAAACTAAATTAAAGACAACAGTACAGGATATGCATGAAAAATTCTCCAGAGAAAAAGACATCCTAAAGAAACAGCGATCACAACTGCTAGAAATAAAAGACACACTTAGAGAAACAGAAAATGCACCAGAGGCTGGGCACCATAGCTCATCCCTGTAATCCCAGCACTGCGGGAGGCTGTGGCGGGCAGATCACCTGAGGTCGGGAGTTCAAGGCTAGCCTTGCCACCATGGTGAAACCCCATCTCTACTAAAAGTACAAAAATTAGCCAGCGATGTTGGGGTGCACCGGTAACCCCAGCTACTCAGGAGGATGAGGCACAAGAATCACTTGAACCCAGGAAGTGGAGGTTGCAGGTTGCCATAAGCCAAGATTGTGCCACTGCACTCCAGTCTAGGTGACAGAATGAGACTCTGCCTCAAAAAATAAAAAAAATAAGAAAAAGGACGGACGGACGGAAGAAAGTAAGGAAGGAAGGACAATCACAACTTGCAACTTCTAGAAATAAAAGGCACACTTAGAGAAACAGAAAATGCACTGGAGGCCAGGCATGGTGGCTCATGCCTGTAATTCCAGCACTTTGGGAGGCAGAGGCGGGTGGATCACGTGAAGTCAGGAGTTCAAGACCAGCCTGGCCAAGATGATGAAACCCTGTCTCTACTTAAAAAAAAAATACAAAAATTAGCTGGGCGCGGTGGTGGGCACCTGTAATCCCAGTTACTCGGGAGGATGACGCAAGAGTATCACTTGAACCTGGGAGGCGGAGGCTGCAGTGAGTGGAGATAGCACCACTGCACTCCAGCCTGGGCAACAGAGTGAGACTTGGTCTCCTCCACCAAAAAAACAGATGGGGGCCAGGCGCGGTGGCTCAAGCCTGTAATCCCAGCACTTTGGGAGGCCGAGACGGGCGAATCACGAGGTGAGGAGATCAAGACCATCCTGGCTAACACGGTGAAACCCCGTCTCTACTAAAAAATACAAAAAACTATCCGGGCGTGGTGGCGGGCGCCTGTAGTCCCAGCTACTCGGGAGGCTGAGGCAGGAGAA
>NW_012099626.1:0-1202 GCF_000951045.1 Mandrillus leucophaeus
TTGATCTCATCCTCATACTTGTTCTTGAAGTCCTCCACCAGTCCCTGCATGTTGCCAAGCTCTGCCTTCAGCTTTAGCTTCTCCTGGCCCAGAGTCTCCACCTTCTGCTGAAGGTTGTTGAGGTAGCTCTTGAACATGTTGTCCATGTTGCTCTGAGGCATCTTCTGTTGATGCAGGCTCCACTTAGTCTCCAGCATCTTGTTTGGCTGCTCCTTGTTGATGAAGGAGGCAAACTTGTTGCTGAGGGTCTTGATATGCTCCTTCTCCTAGGTGCTCACAGCCTAGATGTTGGGGTCCACCTCCAGTTTAAGGGAGCTCAACAGGCTCTGGTTGACAGTGACAGCGGTGATGCTTCCCATAATACAGGACCTGCCATAGCCTCTGCCCAGGCCACCTGGGAAGCTGCTGCTGCCCACTCGGGAGAAGCTCGAGGAGCTGATGTGGGCACCAGACTCACTCGTGTAGGAGCAGCTGTTGAAGGCCCAGGGCCAGAGGTGGACACCTTATAGGACTTCTGGGTCAACCTCATGGACATGGTAGAGACAGGAGTGGAGGCAGGCAGGCTGAACCAGGCATAGATTCCAGAAGGAGAAGAGAAGTTGCTTCTTGGTCAGTACTGATATTTTAATAATATTGATTCTTCTAATCAATGAACATGGAATGATTTTCTGATTATTTGTGTTGTATCTGCGTTTTACAGTTCTCCTTGTAGAGATCTTTTATCTCCTTGGTTAGATGTATTCCTAGGTATTTCATTTCCTTTTTTTTTTTTTTTGGAGCTATTGAAAATAAAATTTTGTTCTTCATCTGACTCTGAGAATTGACATTAGTGGTGCATGGAAATTCTACTAATTTTTGTACATTGATTTAGTGTCCTGAAGCTTTACTGAGACTGTTGATCAGTCCTAGGAGCTTTTTGGCAGGGTCTTTGAGGTTTTATATGTATAGAATCATTTTATCAGCAAAGAGAGACAGTTTGACTTCTTATTTGGATGTCTTGCATTTCTCTTTCTTGCTTGATTATTCTGGCTAGGAATTACAGTGCTATGTTGAATTGAATTGGTGTGAGTAGGCATCCTTGTTCTATTTCTTAAGGAGAATGGTTCCAGTTTTTGCACATTTAGTGTGATGTTGGTTTTGGGTTTGTTACAGATGACTGTTACTGTTTGGCTTTTATTGTTTTAAGGTGTGTTCCTTCAATT
>NW_012099627.1:0-1375 GCF_000951045.1 Mandrillus leucophaeus
TTTTTTTTTTTTTTTAAAGTAAAGCCCCCTTAAAGCCAGAAGACCCAATTGCATCTTAGTCAGTCAACTGATTAAATCAATGTACATGAATGTTCTTTGTAAGGCTTAGGGTGTAAGTGGCTTGTAGATGTGTTGTGGGATACCTACATCCGTGCATGTGCAAAAGTGCACAGAAAATCATGATGGTGAAGTAGAAACTGCACTTTTTTAGGAGTCAAAAGATGTACATTTAAACTCTAACTTCACTAAGTTTTCATCTTCCCCTCGTGATCAAGACATGATAACCTTCCACATATGTGTACATTAGTTTCTTAATTATACAAGGCAAATTATACCTATTTCATGAAAACAAGTTGAAAACTAGGTATTGCTCAAAAGAAATTTATTGTTTAGGAGGAAGTTGTGTTAAAGTTGTATGAAAATTCTGGAATTGAAATCCATTTAAATTCCATGTTATAAATAAATAAAAGAAACAATGTACATCTCCTAGTATAATAGTTTTATGAAAAAAATTAAGGAAAATATCTTAAAAGCTATTTGAAGTAGAAACACAATCATTTAAATGCAAGTTAGTTAAATACTAAAATCTCCATGTATTCCCTCTTCTATATTTAGGAGGTACTTAGAGGGCTAGCTGATTTGATGTTTAAATACTTCTTAAACCTCTTATCTAACTGCCTTGAGGAAAGTTCTAGTGCTAGTATATTTAATATGGCATGCTTTTCAATATTTCACTAGAATCACCTAAAACTCCAGAGAACTCATATTCTTTATGAGTCTCATAAACGGTGTCATTTTTAAGAGCACAATTTCAAAAGGCACATATGAGAATATAGTGATATGACAAAATCTGTCTAGGATATTCAAACAGACACCTAAATCTCCAAGGGGCTGGGTAGAGGTCAACATTTATACAATATTTATAATGAAGAGCCCAAGAAACATCTTTTCACTATTACATTTCATGTTCATCACTACATTACACACCACGAAGCTGACACTTTTACTGGCTGAGGCATTACCACTTCAAAATCAAATTAGAAATCAAAAGCTTTTCTTCCCCACTTTGGTTTGAAAAAAGAGTACCCTATAAAGACTATCAAATATCAAACAAGTATATTTCAAGTTATGTGCCGCTTTTTTTTTCTTAGAAATTATTCAATATTTATCGCTTCTCGGCCTTTTGGCTAAGATCAAGTGTAGAAATTATTCAATATTCAGTGACATAAATTCCCTGAAAAATTCAGTGATAATTAGCTACTGTTAAACTTATACACACAGCTCTTGGACAAATCTTGTTATCGCAAAGCAAAGAAATGTTGTTAGCATAACAATAGTGTTGGTCCATCATCACTCATTGCCTAATGGCAGATTC
>NW_012099628.1:0-1735 GCF_000951045.1 Mandrillus leucophaeus
CCTGTAAGTTTCCTAAATTAATACATCTTTGTCAGTTTTATTGCCCATCCTAAAGCTTATCAGTACCCCTTGAATCAACACTAAGTTTATGACCCTTCCCTGATTACGCTGTGATGCCTTTAGTTAAGAGACACAGCCTGAATGATATATTAGTTTCATTCATTTAGGTTCTTCAAAAAATAATCCTAACTTTCTATATTTCTAACTTCTCAGCTAACACAACTGAAAAGGGCATATTGTCTTAGTTCTCCCAAACCCCTCTGCCAAAATAATGGGTGAGTTTTTTTAAAGTTAGGTACCTGACATTTTGAAGATTAATTTTTAAAAATCTATTTAACATCTTTTTTTTTTTTTTTTTTTTTTTTTTGAGGAGTCTTGCTCTGTCACCCAGGCTGGAGTGCAGTGGCACGATCTCGGCTCACTGCAAGCTCCACCTCCCGGGTTCATACCATTCTCCTGCCTCAGCCTTCAGAGTAGCTGGGACTACAGGTGCCCACCACCACGCCCAGCTAATTTTTTGTATTTTTAGTAGAAACGGGGTTTCACCGTGTTAGCCAGGATGGTCTCAATCTCTTGACCTCGTGATCCGCCCATCTCAATCTCCCAAAGTGCTGGGATTACAGGCATGAGCCACCGCTCCTGGCCCTGGCCCATCATTTGTTTTCAAACCTTATCCACTACGATCAAGTAGGCTTCATCCTTGGGAGGCAAGGTTGGTTCAACATATGCACATCAACAAATGTGATTCATCACATAAATAGAACTAAAGACAAAAACCATATGATTATCTCAATAGATGCAGAAATGCTTTTAATAAAATGCAACATCCTTTCATATTAAAAACTCTCAATAAACTAGGTATGGAAGGAACATCTCAGAATAATAAGAGCCATATATAACAAACACACAGCCAACATCACACTCAAAGGGCAAAAGGCAGAAGGCTTCCCCCTTGAAAACTGGCACAAGAGAAGAATGCCCTCTCTCACCACTTCTATTCAATATAGTATTGGAAGTTCTGGTCAGATCGATCAAAAAGAAAGAAATAAAAAGGCATTCAAATAAGAAGACAGGAAGTGGAACTATCCCTGTTTGTAGACGACATGATCCTAGATCTAGAAAACCCCATCCTCTCAACCCAAAAGCTTCTTAAGCTGATAAGCAACTTCAGCAAAGTCTCAGGATACAAAATCAATGTGCAAAAATTGCTAGCATTCCCACATACCAACAACAGTCAAGCCAAGAGCCAAATCACAAACAAACTCTCATTCACAATTGCCACAAAAAGAATAAAATACCTAGGAATACAGCTAACAAGGGAATTGAAAGATCTCCACAAGGAGAATTACAAACCACTGCTCAAAGAAATTAGAGATGACACAAAAAAATGGAAAAACATTCCATGCTCATGGATAGGAAGAATCAATATCATTAAAAGGGCCATACTGCCCAAAGCAATTTATAGATTCAATGTTTCCATTGACATTCTTCACAGAACTGTTTTTTAAAACTCTTCTAAACTGTAGAAAAAAACGGTTTTAAAATTCATATAGAGCAAAAAAAAAAAAGAGCCTGAACAGCCAAGGCAATTCTAAGCAAAAAGAACAAAACTGGAGCCATCACACTACCCACTTCAAACTACTACAGGGCTACCGTAACCAAAACAGCATGGTACTGGCAGAAGAACAGACACATAGACTAACAGAATGGAATACAGAACCCAGAAATATGACCA
>NW_012099629.1:0-1138 GCF_000951045.1 Mandrillus leucophaeus
AAAAAAAAAAAAAAAAAAAAAAGGTTCTCCCATGGGCACAGCCTAAGTATCATCGTCTTGTTTATTTGTAAGTTTGGATATGCTATAAGATCCTAAAATAGAATTTTAAAAAGTATGCCATATCTTTAGGTTTTAAAGGCAGTCTCTTTCTAGGGCATAGGAATGCAATGGAAGAAAATCTCTTCCTACACAAATTCTTTTACTAAATGTAAAACTAACTTTTAGATCTATTGAATAATCCTTTTTTAAATTTTTTTGTTTTTTGTTTTTTTTATTATACTTTAAGTTCTAGGGTACAGGGGCACAACGTGCAGGTTTGTTACATATGTACACATGTGCCATGTTAGTGTGCTGCACCCATTAACTCGTCATTTACATCAGGTATATCTCCTAATGCTATCCCTCCTGGCTCCCACCACCCCACGACAGGCGCTGGTGTGTGATGTTCCCCTTTCTGTGTCCAAGTGCTCTCATTGTTCAATTCCCACCTATGAGTGAGAACATGCGGTGTTTGGCTTTTTGTTCTTGCAATAGTTTGCTGAGAATGGTGGTTTCCAGCTTCATCCATGTCCCTACAAAGGACATGAACTCATCGTTTTTTATGGCTGCATACTATTCCATGGTGTATATGTGCCACACTTTCTTAATCCAGCCTATCATTGATGGACATTTGGGTTTGTTCCAAGTCTTTGCTATTGTGAATAGTGCCGCAATAAACATATGTGTGCATGTGTCTTTATAGCAGCATGATTTATAATTCTTTGGGTATATACCCAGTAATGGGATGGCTAGGTAAAATGATATTTCTAGTTCTAGATCCTTGAGGAATCGTCACACTGTCCTCCACAATGGTTGTACTCGTTTACAGTCCCACCAATAGTATGAAAACGTTCCTGTTTCTCCACATCCTCTCCAGCACCTGTTGTGTCCTGACTTTTTAATAATCTCCATTCTAACTGGTGTGAGATGGTATCTCACTGTGGTTTTGATTTGCATTTCTCTGATGGCCAGTGATGATGAGCATTTTTTCATATGTCCGTTGGCTGCATAAATGTCTTCTTTTGAGAAGTGTCTGTTCATATACTTTGCCCACTTTTTGATGGGGTTGTTTGTTTTTTTCTTGTAAATTTGTTTGAGT
>NW_012099630.1:0-1100 GCF_000951045.1 Mandrillus leucophaeus
AAAAAAAAAAAAAAAAAAAAAAAAATAGCCAAGGAAGGGAGACTGAGCTGTTAACAGAGAAAGAGAAGATGATTCTGGGCAGAGAAGATAATAGCCTCCTTGATGCATATGTATTGATAAATGATGCTTTGAAGAGTATAGACCTATATTCACTCCTGGCTATGTATGAGCTGCCTGCTGTCTAACAGCCTTGCCAGCCCTGGAAATTACCATCAGAAAGAAACTCTTTGATGGACTAAACTAATGGGATTTTCTTGTTTGTCTGGATTCCTGCCAGTTAGATAGCCCCACACTATTTTGCGTCAACTCCGTCAACTCCTTCCAGGGAAGAGCTCCTTCAGCATGCCTGTGCTATCATTTTTTTCCTCCTAACGCTCACCAGATGTGGGGGTGAGGTCCATTCTGACGGTGACCAAGAGTCATGTTTGACCAGTGTGACGTCATGGGCCGCTACTTACTGGCACAGGACTGATGATCATACAGGAACACACATAAAGGGACACAGTAGCAATCACAAAACCACATTCCCCACTGGGTGGCCTAACCTAGATTTCTGCCCTGAAGAGGGGCTGTGGCAGGATGAGCAACCGCAGCCCGTGGGCAGCAGTCCCCATTCTCTGATTCCTCTTGATTTCTTACTGAAATGGAGAGTTTGGGTTTGTGGAACCTTTGAATATGGATATCAAGGTCATTCAAACTTACCAGAAAACATGTTTTCTTAAAGGTTCTGTCTGTTTTTATAGTGGTGAGTGGCAACAGGAGTACATTTGCTCCCCTCCTGGTTTAAGGAAAATCAGACGGAAATGTGAATGGAAGTTGAATTCTCCAAGAGTGAATAAGAGGGGACAGTATGATATTTTGACTTTGGAGGCAGGCTATGACTAGAACTCCTTCCATCCTGTGGCCTTCAAAGATGTGTTGTGCAAAGACCCTTGAGGTCAAGGAGGTGGGTAGAAAGTTGGATGACAATGTTCACTCGTGTTCTCCAGCCCTTGCCAGAAGTATGCTAGCTTGCTCCCCTCCCCTTCCCTCCCCTCCTCTCCTTTTCTTTTTCTTTATTCCTTTCTGTCTGCTTCCTTCCTTTCCTTTATCTTCTTCCC
>NW_012099632.1:0-262 GCF_000951045.1 Mandrillus leucophaeus
GAGGATATTTTCTTTTTCACCATAGCCCTCTAGGGGCTTCCAAATATCACTTTGCGAATTCCAGAAGAAGGGGCTTAGCGAGCGGTCTCTTGAGGGGAAAGCTTAACTCTGTGAGATGAATTAACAGAACACTAAGCAGTTTCTCAAAGCTTCTTTCCAGATTTCATCAGGATATTTCCTTTTTCACCAGCGCCCTCTATGGGCTTCCAAATATCACTTTGCAAATTCCACCAGAACTGTCTTAGCGAAAGGCTTCTTGAGG
>NW_012099632.1:478-1459 GCF_000951045.1 Mandrillus leucophaeus
GGGCTTCCAAATATCACTTTGCGAATTCCACAAGAACAGGCTTAGCGACCGGCTTCTTGAAGGTAAAGCTGTAACTATCTGAGATGAATTAACAGAACACTAAGCAGTTTCTCAGAAAGCTTCTTTCCAGATTTCAGCAGAGGATATTTCCTTTTTGACCAGCGCCCTCGCTGGGCTTCCAAATATCACTTTGGAAATTCCAGAAGAACTGTCTTATCAAAAGGCTTCTTGAGGGGATAGCTGTAAGTCTGTGAGATGATTTCACAGAACACAAAGAAGTTTCTCTGAATGCTTCTTTCTCTTTTTTTTCAGATGATATTTCCTTTGAACCTACAGTCTTCAAAGGGATCCGAAATATCTGTTCTCAGATTCCACAGAAATAAGGCTAGCAAAGAGATCCAGGAAATACAGATGTAACTCTGTTACTTTAAGTCACACATCACTAAGCAGTTTCTCAGAAAGCTTCTTTCCACGGTTCCTCTGAGGATATTTTCTTTTCACCGCAGCCCTCCATGGGCTTCCAAATATCACATTGCGAATTCCACAAGAGCAGGCTTATTGAGCGGCTTCTTGAGGGAAAAGCTGTAACTCTGTGAGATGATTTCACAGAAAACAAAGAAGTTTCTAAGAAAGCTTCTTTCTCTTTGTTATCGGAGAATATTTCCTTTGGCCCTAGAGTCTTCAAAGGAATTCGAAATATCTGTTCTCAGATTCCACAGAAATAAGGCTAGCAAAGAGATCCAGGAAATGCAGATGTAACTCTGTGAGTCGAAGTCACATAGGACAAAGCAGGTTTTCAGAAAGCTTCTTTCCAGTTTTTCTCTGAGGATACTTTCTTTTTCACCGTAGCCCTCTAGGGCCTTCTAAATATCACATTAGGAATTCCACAAGAACAGGCTTAGCTAGCGGCTTCTTGAGGGGAAAGCTCTAACTCTGTGAGATGAATAAACAGAACACTAAGAAGTTTCTCAGAAAGCTTCT
>NW_012099632.1:1509-2684 GCF_000951045.1 Mandrillus leucophaeus
GTTCTCAGATTCCACAGAAATAAGGCTAGCAAACAGATCCACGAAATACTCATGTAACTCTGTGAGTGGAAGTCACCCATGAGAAAGCAGTTTCTCAGAAAGCTTCTTTCCAGATTTTCTCTGAGGATATTTCCTTTTAGACCGTAGCCCTCTATGGGCGTCGAAATATCACTTTGCAAATTCCACAAGAACTGACTTAGCGAAAGGCTTCTTGAGCGGAAAGCTGTAACTCTGCGAGATAATTTCACAGAACACAGAGAAGTTTCTCAATAAGCTTCTTTCTCTTCGTTATCGGAGGATATTTTCTTTGGCCCTATAGTCTTCAAAGGGATCCGAAATATCAGTTCTCAGATTCCACGGAAATAAGGCTAGCAAACAGATCCATGAAATACAGATGTTACTCTGTGAGTGGAAGTCACACATCACAAACCAGTTTCTCAGATAGCTTCTTTGCAGTTTTTACCTGAGGAAATTTTTTATTTTTCACCATAGCCCTCTTTGGGCTTCCAAATACCACTTTGCCAATTCCACAAGAACAGACTAAGCGAACGGATTCTTGAGGCGAAAGCTGTAACTCTCTGAGATGAATTAACAGAACATTAAGCAGTTTGTCAGAAAGCTTCTTTTCAGATTTCATCTGAGGATATTTCCTTTTTCACCGTAGCCCTGTATGGGCATCGAAATATCACTTTGCAAATTCCAAAAGAACAGGCTTAGTGAAAGGCTTCTTGAGAGAAAAGCTGTAACTCTGTGAGATGATTTCACAGAACACAAAGGAGTTTCTCAGAAAGCTTCTTTCTCTTTGTTATCGGAGGATATTTCCCTTGGCCCTGTAGTTTTCAAAGGGATCCGAAATATCAGTTCTCAGATTCCACAGATATAAGGCTAGCAAACACATCCACGAAACAAAGATGTAATTCTGTGAATGGAAGTCACACATCACAAAGCCTTTTCTCAGAAAACTTCTTTCAACTTTTTCTCTCAGGATATTTTCTTTTTCACCATAGACCTCGATGGGCATCCAAATATCAGTTTGCCAATTCCACAAGAATAGGCTTAGCGAACGGCTTCTTGAGGGGAAACCTGTAACTCAGTGAGATGAATTAACAGAACACTAACCAGTTTCTCCGAAAGCTTCTTTTCAGATTTCATCTGAGGATATTTCCTTTTTCACC
>NW_012099632.1:3460-3722 GCF_000951045.1 Mandrillus leucophaeus
GGATATTTCCTTTGGCCCTATAGTCTTCAAAGGGATCCGAAATATCAGTTCTCAGATTCCACAGAAATAAGGTTAGCAAACAGATCCACGAAATAGACTTGTAACTCTGTGAGTGGAAGTCACACATCACAAAGCAGTTTCTCAGAAAGCTGCTTTCCAGTTTCTCTCTGAGGATATGTTCTTTTTCACCATAGCCCTCTATGGGCTTCCAAATATCACTTTGCCAATTCCACAAGAACAGGCTTAGCGAGCGGCTTCTTGA
>NW_012099632.1:4057-5325 GCF_000951045.1 Mandrillus leucophaeus
GAAATATCTGTTCTGAGATTCTACAGATATAAGGCTAGCAAAGAGATCCACGAAATACAGATGTAACTCTGTGAGTGGAAGTCACACATCACAAAGTAGTTTCTCAGAAATCTTCTTTCCAATTTTTCTCTGAGGACATTTTTTTTTTTCACGATAGACCTCTTTGGACTTCCAAGTACTACTTTGCCAATTCCACAAGCACAGGCTTACGAACGTCTTCTTGAGGGGAAAACTGTAACTCTGTGAGATGAATTAACAGAACACTAAGCAGTTTCTCAGAGAGCTTCTTTCCAGATTTCATCTGAGGATATTTCCTTTTTCACCATAGCCCTCTAATGGCATCGAAATATCACTTTGCAAATTCCACAAGAACAGGCTTAGTGAAAGGCTTCTTGAGAGAAAAGCTGTAACTCTGTGAGACGATTGCACAGAACACAAAGGAGTTTCTCAGAAAGCTTCTTTCTCTTTGTTATCGGAGGATATTTCCCTTGGCCCTGTTGTCTTCAAAGGGATCCGAAATATCAGTTCTCAGATTCCACAGATATAAGGCTAGCAAACACATCCACGAGACACAGATGTAATTCTGTGAGTGGAAGTCACACATCACAAAGCCTTTTCTCAGAAAACTTCTTTTAACTTTTTCTCTGAGGATATTTTCTTTTTCACCATAGACCTCGAAGGGCATCCAAATATCAGTTTGCCAATTCCGCAAGAATAGGCTTAGCGAACGGCTTCTTGAGGGGAAACCTGTAATTCTGTGAGATGAATTAACAGAACATAACCAGTTTCTCAAAAATCTTCTTTCCAGATTTTATCTGAAGTTATTTCCTTTTTAACCGTAGCCCTCAATCGGCATCGAAATATCACTTTGCAAATTCCACAAAAACAGGATTCACGAAAGGCTTCTTGAGGGGAAAGCTGTAAATCTGTGAGGTTATTTCACAGAACACAAGGAAGTTTCTAAGAAAGCTTCCTTCTCTTTGTTATTGGAGGATATTTCCTTTCGCCCTATAGTCTTCAAAGGGATCCGAAATATCAGTTCTCAGATTCCACAGAAATAAGGCTAGGAAAGAGATCCACAAAATATTGATGTAACTCTGTGAGTGGAAGTCACACATCACAAAGCAGTTTCTCAGAAATCTTCTTTCGAGTTTTTCTCTGAGGATATTTTCTTTTTGATCATAACCCTCTATGGGCTTCCAAATATCACTTCACTAGTTCCACATAAACAGGCTTAGCGAACGGCTTCTTGAGGGGAAAGCTGTAAC
>NW_012099632.1:6492-8490 GCF_000951045.1 Mandrillus leucophaeus
TAGCCCTCTGTGGGCATCGAAATATCACTTTGCAAATAACACAACAACAGGCTTAGCCAACGGCTTATGGAGGGGAAAGCTGTAACTCTGTGAGACGATTTCACAGAACACAAGGAAGTGTCTCAGAAAGCTTATTTCTCTTTGTTATCGGAGGATATTTCCTTTGGCCCTACAGTTTTCAAAGGGATACGAAACATCAGTTCTCAGATTCCACAGAAATAAGGCTAGCAAACAGATACATGAAATACGATGTAACTCTGTGAGTGGAAGGTTCACGTCACAAAGCAGTTTCTCAGAAAGGTTCTTTCCAGTTTTTATCTGAAGATGTTTTCTTTTTTACCGTAGCCCTCTATGGGCTTCCAAATATCACTTTGCCCATTCCACAAGAACAGGCTTGCGAAAGGCTTCTTGAGGGAAAAGCTGTAACTTTGTGAGATGATTTCAGAGAACACAAAGGAGTTTCTCAGAAAGCTTCTTTCTCTTTGTTATCGGAGGATATTTTCTTTGTCCCTATAGTCTTAAAAGGCATCCGAAATGTCAGTTTTCAGATTCCACAGAAATAAGGCCAGCAAACAGATCCACGAAATACAGATGTAACTTTGTGAGTGGAAGTCACCCATCACAAAGCAGTTTCTCAGAAAGCTTCTTTCCTGTTTTTCCCTGGGAAGAGTTTCTTTTTCACCGTAGCCCTCTATGGGCTTCCAAATATCACTTTGCCAATTCCAGGAGAATAGGCTTAGTGAACGGCTTCTTGAGGGGAAAGATGTAACTCCGTGAGGTGAATTAACAGAAAACTAAGCAGTTTCTCAGAAAGCTTCTTTCCAGGTTTCATCTGAGGATATTTCCTTTTTCACCATAGCCCTCCATCAGAATCGAGATATCACTTTGCAAATTCCACGAGAACAGGCCTAGGGAAAGGCTTCTTCAGGGGAAAGTTGTAACTCTGTGAGATGATTTCACAGAACAGAAAGAAGTTTCTCAGAAAGCTTCTTCCTCTTTCTTATCAGAGGATATTTCCTGTGGCCCTGCATTTTTCAAAGGGATCCGAAACATCAGTTCTCAGATTCCACAGAAATAAGGCTAGCAAACAGATACATGAAATGCAGATGTAACTCTGTGAGTGGAAGTCACACATCACAAAGCAGTTTCTCAGAAAGCTTCTTGCCAGTATTTCTCTGAGGATATTTTTTCAGCATAGCCCTCTATGGGCTTCAAAATATCACTTTCACAACTTCAGAAGAACAGGCTTAGCGAAAGGCTTTTTGAGGGAAAAGCTGTAACTTTGGGAGATGATTTCAGAGAACTCAAACAAGGTTCTCAGAAAGCATCTTTCTCTTTGTTATCGGAGGATATTTCCTTTGGCCTTATAGGCTTCAAAGGGATCCGAAATATCAGTTCTCAGATTCCACAGAAATAAGGCTAGCAAAGAGATCCACGAAATACAGTTGTAACTCTGTGAGTGGAAGTCACACATCACAAAGCAGTTTCTCAGAAAACTTCTTTCCACTTTTACTCTGAGGATATTTTCTTTTTCACCATAGCCCTCTATGGGCTTCCAAATATCACTTTGCCAATTCCACAAGAACAGGCTTAGGGAACGGCTTCTTGAGGGAAAAGCTGTAACTCTTTGAGATGATTTCAGAGATCACTAAGCAGTTTCTCAAAAGCTTCCTTCCAGATTTCATCTGAGAATATTTCCTTTTTCACCGTAGCCCTCTATGGGCATGGAAATATCACTTTGCAATTTACACAACAGAAGGCATAACGAAAGGCGTCTTGAGGGGAAAGCTGTAGCTCTGTGAGATGATGTCACAGAACACAAAGAAGTTTCTCAGAAAGGATCTTTCTTTTTGTTATCAGAGGATATTTCCTTTAGCCCTATAGTCTCCAAAGGGATCCGAGATATCAGCTCTCAGATTCCACAGAAATAAGGCTAGCAAACAGATCCACGAAATACTGATGTAACTCTGTGAGTGGAAGTCACACATCACAAAGCAG
>NW_012099632.1:13671-14617 GCF_000951045.1 Mandrillus leucophaeus
TTTTCTCTGAGGATATTTTCTTTTTCACCATAGCCATCTAGGGGCTTCCAAATATCACTTTGCCAATTCCACAAGAACAGGCTTAGCGAACGGCTTGTTGAGGGAAAAGCTGTAACTCTGTGAGATGAATTAACAGAACACTGAGCATTTTCTCAGAAAGCTTCTTTCCAGATTTCATCTGAGGATATTCCCTATTTCACAGTAGCCCTTCATGGACATCGAAATACCACTTTGCAAATTCCACAAGAACAGACTTAGCGAAAGGTTCCTTGAGGGGAAAGCTGAAACTCTGTGAGATGATTTCACAGAACAAAAAGAAGTTTCTCAGAAAGCTTCTTACTCTTTGTTATCGGAGGATATTTCCTTTGACCCTATAGCCTTCAAAGGGATCCGAAATATCTGTTCTCAGATTCCACAAAAATAAGGCTAGCAAACAGATCCACGAAATACAGATGTTACTCTGTGAGTGGGAGTCACATATCACAAAGTAGTTTCTCACAAAACTTCTTAACAGTTTTTCTCTGAGGATATTTTCTTTTTCACTGTTGCCCTCCACGGGCTTCCAAATATCACTTTGCCAATTTCTCAAGAACAGGCATTGCGAACGGCTTCTTGAGGGGAAAGCTGTAACTCTGTGAGATGAATTAACAGTACACAAAGCAGTTTCTCAGAAAGCTTCTTTCCAGATTTCATCTGAGGATATTTCCTTTTTCACCATAGCCCTCTATGGGTATCGAAATATCACTTTGCAAATTCCACAAGAACAGGCTTAGCGAATGGCCTTTTGAGGGGAAAGCTGTAACTCTGTGAGACGATTTCACAGAACACAAAGAAGTTTCTCAGAAAGTTTCTTTCTCTTTGTTCTCGGAGGATATTTCCTTTGGCCCTGTAGTCTTCAAAGGGATCCGAAATATCTGTTCTCAGATTCCACAGAAATAAGGCTAGC
>NW_012099632.1:14667-15954 GCF_000951045.1 Mandrillus leucophaeus
AGATGATTTCACAGAACACAAAGAAGTTTCTCAGAAAGCTTCTTTCTCTTTTTATCGTAGGATATTTCCTTTGGCCCTATATTCTTCAAAGGGATCCGAAATATCGTTTCTCAGATTCCACAGAAATAAGGCTAGCAAACAGATCCACGAAATACATATGTAACTCTGTGAACGGAAGTCACACATCACAAAGCAGTCTCTCAGAAAGCTTCTTTCCAGTTCTCTGAGGTTATTTTCTTTTTCTCCATAGCCCTCAATGGGCTTCCAAATATCAGTTTGCCAATTCCACAAGAACTGTCTTAGCGAACGGCATCTTGAGGGGAATGCTGTAACTCTGTGAGATGATTTCACAGAACACAAAGAAGTTTCTCAGAATGCTTCTTTCTCTTTGTTATCGGAGGATAATTCCTTTGGACCCATAGTTTTCAAAGTGATCCGAAATATCAGTTCTCTGATTCCACAGAAATAAGGCTGGCAAACAGATCCACGAAATAGAGATGTAACTCTGTGAGTGGAAGTCACACATCACAAAGCAGTTTCTCAGAAGGCTTCTATCCAGTTTTTCTCTGAGGATATTTTCCTTTTCACTGTAGCCCTCTATGGGCTTCCGAATATCACTTTGCAAATTCCACAAGAACAGGCTTAGCGAACGGCTAATTGAGGGGAAAGCTGTAACTCCGTGAGATGAATTAACAGAACTCTAAGCAGTTTCTCAGAAAGCTTCTTTTCAGTTTTCATCTGAGAATATTTTCTTTTTCAACAAATCTCTCCATGGGCTTTCAAATATCACTTTGCAAATTCCACAAGAACAATCGTAGCAAAAGGCTTCTTTAGGGGAAAGCTGTAACTCTGTGAGATGATTTCACAGAACACAAAGGAGTTTCTCAGAAAGTTTCTTTCTCTTTGCTATCGGGGAATATTTCCTTTGGCCCTATAGTCTTCAAAGGGATCCAAATTATAAGTTCTCAGATTCCACAGAAAGAGGGCTGGCAAACACAACCTTTAAATACAGCTGTAACTTTGTGAGTGGAAGTCCTACATCACAAAGCAGATTCTCTGAAAGCTTCTTTCCAGTTTATCTCTGAGGAAATTTTCTTTTTCACCATAGCCCTCTAGGAGCTTCCAAATATCACTTTGTAAAGTCCACAGAACAGGCTTAGCGAACGGTTTCTTGAGAGGAAAGCTGTAATACTGTGAGATGAATTAACAGAACACTAAGCAGTTTCTCAGAAAGCTTCTTTCCAGTTTTCATCTGACGATATTTCCTTTTTCACCGTAGCCCTCTAT
>NW_012099632.1:16986-18300 GCF_000951045.1 Mandrillus leucophaeus
TTTTTCACCATAGCCCTCTATGGGCTTCCAAATATCACTTTGACATTCCACAAGAACAGGCTTAGCGAACGGCTTCTTGAGTGAAAAGCTGTAACTCTGTGAGACGAATTAGCAGAACACTAAGCAGTTTCTCAGAAAGCTTCTTTCCAGTTTTTCTCTGAGGATATTTTCTTTTCAACCGTAGCCCTCTACGGGCTTCCAAATATCACTTTGCCAGTTCCACAAGAACAGGCTTAGCGAACGGCTTCTTGACGGGAAAGCAGTAACTCTGTGAGATGAATTAACAGACCACTAAGCAGTTTCTCAGAAAACTTCCTTCCAGTTTTCATCTGAGAATATTTCCTTTTTCACCACATCCCTCCTTGGGCTTCCAAATATCACTTTGCAAATTCTACCAGAACAGTCTTAGCAAAAGACTTCGTGAGGGGAAAGCTGTAACTCTGTGAGACGATTTCACAGAATACAAAAAAGTTTCACAGAAAGATTCTTTCTCTTTCTTATTAGAGGATATTTCTTTTGGCTCTATATTCTTCAAAGGGATCTGAAATATCAGTTCTCAGACTCCACAGAAATAAGGCTAGCAAACAGAAGCAGGAAATTCAGCTGTAACTCTGTGAGTGGAAGTCACACATCACAAAGCAGTTTCTCTGAATGATTCTTTCCAGTTTTTCTCGGAGGATATTTTCTTTTTCGCCATAGCCCTCTATAGGCTTCCAAATATCACGTTGCAAATTCCACAAGAACAGGCTTAGCGAAAGGCTTCTTGACGTGAAAGCTGTAACTCTGTGAGATGATTTCACAGAACACAAAGAAGTTTCTCAAAAGACTTCTTTCTCTTTCCTATCTGAGGATATTTCCTTTGGCCCTATAGTGTTCAAAGGGATCTGAAATATCAGTTCTCAGATTTCACAGAAATAAGGCTAGCAAACAGCTCCAGGAAATACAGCTGTAACTCTGTGAGTGGAAGTCACGCATCACAAAGCAGTTTCTCAGAAAGATTCTGTCAAGTTTTTCTCTGAGGATGTTTTCTTTTTCATCATAGCCCTCTATAGGTCTCCAAATATCACTGTGCAAATTCCACAAGAACAGGCTTAGCTAACGGTTTCTTGAGAGGAAATCTGTAACTCTGTGAAATGAATTAAGAAAACACTAAGGAGTTTCTCAGAAAGCTTCTGTTCAGTTTTCTTCTGAGTATATTTCCTTTATCGCCATAGCCCTCCATGGCCTTCCAAATATCACTTTGCAAAGTCCACAAGAACAGTCTGAGCGAAAGGCATCTTGAGGGGAAAGTTAACTATGTGAGATGATTTCACA
>NW_012099632.1:19202-24384 GCF_000951045.1 Mandrillus leucophaeus
TTTAAGTCACACATCACAAAGCAGTTTTTCAGAAAGCTTCCTTCCAGTTTTTCTCTGAGGATATTTCCAATTTCACCATAGCCCTCTATGGGCTTCCAAATATCACTTTGCAGATTCCACAAGAACAGACTTAGCGATCGGCTTTTGAGAGGAAAGCTGTAAATCTGTGAGATGAATTAACGTAACGCTAAGCAGTTTCCCAGAAAGCTTCTTTCCACTTTTCATCTGAGGATATTTCCTTTTTCACCATAGCCCTCCATGGGCTTCAAAATATCACTTTGTAAATTCCACAAGAACAGTCTTAGCCAAAGGTTTCTTGAGGGGAAAATGTAACTCTGTGAGATGATTTCACAGAACACAAAGAAGTTTCTCAGAAAGATTCTTTCTCTTTGTTATCGGTGGATATTTCCTTTCTCCATATATTCTTCAAAGGGATCGGAAATATCAGTTCTCAGATTCCACAGAAATAAGGCTAGCAAAGAAATCCACGAAATACAGCTGTAACTCTGTGACTTTTAAGTCACACATCACAAAGCAGTTTCTCAGAAAGCTTCTTTCCAGTTTTTCTCTGAGGATGTTTTCTTTTTCACCATAGCCCTCTATAGGCTTCCAAATATCACTTTGTAAATTCCACAGGAACAGGCTTAGCGAACGGCTTCTTGAGAGGAAACCTGTAACTCTGTGAGATGAATTAACAGAACACTGAACAGTTTCTCAGAAAGCTTCTTTCCAGTTTTTCTCTGAGGATATTTCCTTTTTCACCATAGCCCCCCATTGGCTTCCAAATATCGCTTTGTAGATTCCACAAGAACAGTCTTAGCGAAAGGCTTCTTGAGAGGAAAGCTGTAACTCTGTGAGATGATTTCACAGAACACAAAGAAGTTTCTCAGAAACCTTCTTTCTCTTAGTTATCGGATGATATTTCCCTTGGCCCGATAGTCTTCAAAGGTATCCGAAATATCAGTTCTCAGGTTCCACAGAAATAAGGCTAGCAAACAGATCCACGAAATACAGCTGTAATTCTGAGTGGAAGTCACACATCACAAAGCAGTTTCTCAGAAAGCTTCTTTCCAGTTTTTCTCTGAGGATATATTTTTTTCACCTTTGCCCTTTATGGGCTTGCAAATATCACTTTGGAAATTCCACAAGAACAGGCTTAGCGAACGGCTTCTTGAGAGGAAGGCTGTAACTCTGTGAGATGAATTAACAGAACACTAAGCAGTTTCTCAGATAGCTTCTTTCCAGTTTTCATCTGAGGATATTTCCTTTTTCACCATAGCCCTCCATGGTCTTTCAAATATCACTTTGTAAATTCCACAAGAACAGTCTTAGCGAAAGGCTTCTTGAGGAGAAAGCAGTAACACTGTGAGATGATTTCACAGAACACAAAGAAGCTTCTCAGAAAGATTCTTTCTCTTTCTTATCGGGGAATATTTCCTTTGTCCATGTACACTTCAAAGACATCCGAAATATCAGTTCTCAGATTACACAGAAATAAGGCTAGCAAACGGATCTACGAAATACAGCTGAAATTCTATGAGTTGAAGTCACACATCACAAAGCAGTTTCTCAGAAAGGTTCTTTCCAGTTTTTCTCTGAGGATATTTTCTTTTCCTCCATAGCCCACTCTGGGCTTCCAAAAATGACTTTGCGAATTCCACAAGAACAGGCTTAGCGAACGGCTTCCTGAGGGGAAAGCTGTAACTCTGTGAGGTGAATTAACAGAACACTAAGCACTTTCTCAGAAAGCTTCTTTCCAATTTTCATCTGGGGATATATCCTTTTTCACCATAGCCCTCCATGGGCTTTCAAATATCACTTTGTAAATTCCACAAGAACAGTCTTAGCGAAAGGCTTCTTGAGGAGAAAGCAGTAACACTGTGAGGTGATTTCACAGAACACAAAGAAGTTTCTCAGAATGATTCTTTCTCTTTGTTATCGGGGAATACTTCGTTTGTCCATATGGACTTCAAAGGCATCCGAAATATCAGTTCTCAGATTACACAGAAATAAGGCTAGCAATCGGATCCACGAAATACAGCTTCAACTCTATGAGTTGAAGTCACACATCACAAAGCAGTTTCTCAGAAGGCTTCTTTCCAGTTTTTCTCTGAGGATATTTTCTTTTTCAACATAGCCCTCTATGGGCGTCCAAATATCACTTTGCAAATTCCACAAGAACAGGCTTATCGAACGACTTCTTGAGAGGAAAGCTGTACCTCTGTGAGATGAATTAAGAGAACACCAAGCAGTTTTTCAGAAAGCTTCTTTCTAGTTTTCATGTGAAAATATTTCCTTTTTAACCATCGCCCTCCATGGGATTCCAAATATCACTTAGTAAATTCCACAAGAACAGTCTTATCGAAAGGCTTCCTGAGGAGAAAGCTGTAACCCTGTGAGATGATTTCACAGAACACAAAAAAGTTTCTCAGAAAGATTCTTTCTCTTTGTTATCGGAGGAGATTTCCCTTGTCCACATAGTCTTCAAAGGAATGCAAAATATCAGTTCTCAGATACCACAGAAATAAGGCTAGCAAACAGATCCACGAAATACAGGTGTAACTCTCTGAGTCGAAGTCACACATCACAAAGCAGTTTCTCAGAAAGCTTCTTTCCAGTTTTTCTCTGAGGATGTTTTCTTTTTCACCATAGCCCTCTATGGGCTTCCAAATATCACTTTGCAAATTCCACAAGAACAGGCTTAGCAAATCGAACGACTTCTTGAGAGGAAAGCTGTACCTCTGTGAGATGAATTAAGAGAACACCAAGCAGTTTTTCAGAAAGCTTCTTTCTAGTTTTCATGTGAAAATATTTCCTTTTTAACCATCGCCCTCCATGGGATTCCAAATATCACTTAGTAAATTCCACAAGAACAGTCTTATCGAAAGGCTTCCTGAGGAGAAAGCTGTAACCCTGTGAGATGATTTCACAGAACACAAAAAAGTTTCTCAGAAAGATTCTTTCTCTTTGTTATCGGAGGAGATTTCCCTTGTCCACATAGTCTTCAAAGGAATGCAAAATATCAGTTCTCAGATTCCACAGAAATAAGGCTAGCAAACGGATCCACGAAATACAGCTGTAACTCTGTGAGTGGAAGTCACCCATCACAAAGCAGTTTCTCAGAAAGCTTCTTTCCAGTTTTTCTCCGAGGATGTTTTCTTTTTCACCATAGCCCTTTATGGGCTTCAAATATCACTTTACAAATTCCACAAGAACAGGCTTAACGAACGGCTTCTTGAGGGGAAAGCTGTAACTCTGTGAGATGAATTAACAGAACACTAAGCAGTTTCTCAGAAAGGTTCTTTCCCGTTTTCTTCTTTGGATATTTCCTTTATCACGAAAGCCCTCCATGGCCTGCACAATATCACTTTTTAAATTCCACAAGAACAGTCTTAGCGAAAGGTATCTTGAGGATAAAGCTGTAACTCTGTGAGATGATTTCACAGAAGACAAAGAAATTTCTGAGAAGGCTTCTATCTCTTAGTTAACGGAGGATATTTCCCTTGGCCCTATAGTCTTCAAAAGTATCCGAAATATCAGTTCTCAGATTCCACAGAAATAAGGCTAGCAAACAGATCCACGAAATACAGCTGTAACTTTGTGAGTGGAAGTCACACATCACAAAGCAGTTTCTCAGAAAGCTTCTTTCCAGTTTTACTCTGAGGATATTTTCTGTTTCACCATAGCCTCTGGACTTCCAAATATCACTTTGCAAATTCCACAAGAACAGGCTTAGCGAACGGCTTCTGGAGTGGAAAGCTGTAACTGTGTGAGATGAATTAACAGACACTAAGCAGTTTCTCAGAATGCTTCGTTCCAGTTTTCATCTGAGCATATTTCCTATTTCACCATAGCCCTCCACGGGCTTCAAAATATCACTTTGTAAATTTCACAAGAACACTCTTAGCGAAAGGCTTCTTGAGAGGAAAGGTGTAGCTCTGTTAGATGATTTCACAGAACACAAAGAAGTTTCTCAGAAACCTTCTTTCTCTTTGTTATCGGAGAATATATCCCAAGGCACTATAGTCTTCAAAGGGATCCGAAATATCAGTTCTCAGATTTCACAGAAATAAGGCTAGCAAACAAATCCACGAAACACAGATGTAATTCTGTGAGTGGAAGTCACACATCACAAAGCAGTTTCTCAGAAAATCTCTTTCCAGTTTTTCTCTGAGGATATTTTCTTTTTCACCATAGCCCTCTAAGGGTTTCCAAATATCACTTTGAAAATTCCACAGACACAGGCTTACCGAAAGGCTTCTTGAGGGGAAAGCGGTAACTTTGTGAGATGAATTAATAGAAAACTAAGCAGATTCTCAGAAAGATTCTGTGCAGTTTTCATCTGAGGATATTTCCTTTTTCACCTTAGCCCTCTATGGGCTTCCAAATATCACTTTGCAAATTCCACAAGAACAGGCTTAACGAGGGGCTTCTTCAGAGGAAACCTGTAACTCTGTGAGAGGAATTAACAGAACTCTAAGCAGTTTCTCAGAAAGCTTCTTTCCAGTTTCCATTTGAGGATATTTCCTTTCTCAACCATCGCCCTCCAACGGCTTCCAAATATCACTTTGGAAACTCCACAAGAATAGGCTTAGCGAAAGGCTTCTTGAGGGGAAAACTGTAACTCTGTGAGATAATTTCACAGAACACAAAGAAGTGTCTCAGAAAGCTTCTTTCTCTTTGTTATCGGCGGATATTCCCTTTGGCTCTATAATCTTCAAAGGAATCCAAAATATCAGTACTCAGATTCCACAGAAAAAAGGCTAGCAAACAGATCCACGAAATACAGTTGTAACTCTCTGAGTGGAAGTCACACATCACAAAGCAGTTTCTCAGAAAGTTTCTTTCCAGTTTTCAACAGAGGATATTTCCTATTCACCATTGCCCTCTAAGGGCTTCCAAATATCACCTTGCAAATTCCACAAGAACAGGCTTAACGAACACCTTCTTGAGGGGAAAGCTGTAACCCTGTGAGATGGATTAAGGGAACACTAAGAAGTTTCTCACAAAGGTTCCTTGCAGTTTTCATCTGAGGATATTTCCTTTATCACCATAGCCCTCCATGGGCTTCAAAATATCACTTTGTAAATTCCACAAGAACAGTCTTAGCAAACGGCTTCTTGAGGAGAAAGCTGTAACTCTGTGAGATGAATTAACAGAACTCTAAGCAGTTTCTCAGAAA
>NW_012099632.1:25006-26411 GCF_000951045.1 Mandrillus leucophaeus
AGGATATTTCCTTTGGCCCTATAGTCTTCAAAGGGATCCGAAATATCTGTTCTCAGATTCCACAGAAATAAGGCTAGCAAACAGATCCACGAAATGCAGCTGTACTTCTGTGAGTGGAAGTCAGACATCACAAAGCAGTTTTTCAGAAATCTTCTTTCCAGATTTTCAGTAAGGGTATTCTCTTTTTCACCATAGCCCTCTATGGGCTTCCAAATATCTCCTTGCAGATTCCCCAAGAACAGGCTTAGTGAACGGCTTCTTGAGAGGAAAGCTGTAACTGTGTGAGATGTAGTAACAGAACACTAAGCAGTTTCTCAGAAAGGTTCTTTGCAGTTTTCATCTGAGGATATTTCCTTTTTCACCATAGCCCTCCATGGGCTGCAAAATATCACTTTGTGAATTCCACAGGAACAGTCTTAGCGAAAGACTTCTTGAGGGAAAGCTGTAACTCTGTGAGATGATTTCACAGAACACAAAGAAGTTTCTCAGAAAGCTTTTTTCTCTTTGTAATCGGAGGATATTTCCTTTGTCCATATAGTCTTCAAAGGGATCAAAAATAACAGTTCTCAGTTTCCACAGAAATAAGGCTAGCAAAGAGATCCACGAAATACAGCTGCAACTCTCTGAGTGGAGATCACACATCACAAAGCAGTTTCTCAGAACGCTTCTTTCCAGTTTTTCTCTGAGGATATTTTCTTTTTTAACATAGCACTATGGACTTCCAAATATCACTTTGCAAATTCCACAAGACCAGGCTTAGCGAACGGCTTCTTGAGGGGAAAGCTGTAAATCTGTGAGATG
Organism: Mandrillus leucophaeus; assembly: GCF_000951045.1. Taxonomy (NCBI): domain Eukaryota; kingdom Metazoa; phylum Chordata; class Mammalia; order Primates; family Cercopithecidae; genus Mandrillus; species Mandrillus leucophaeus. The sequence goes on from NW_012099632.1 coordinate 25,808, forward strand.
AATTAACAGAACACTAAGCAGTTTCTCAGAAAGCTTCTTTCCAGTATTCATCTGAGGATATTTCCTTTTTCACCATAGCCCTCCGTGGGCTTCCAAATATCACTTTGTAAATTCCGAAAGAACGTTCTTAGCGAAAGGCTTCTTGAGGAGAAACCTGTAACTCTGTGAGATGATTTCACAGAACACAAAGAAGTTTCGCAGAAAGATTCTTTGTCTTTGTTATCGGAGGATATTTCCTTTGGCTCTGTAATCTTCAAAGGGATCCGAAATATCAGTTCTCAGACTTCACAGAAATAAGGCTAGCAAAGAGATCCACGAAATACAGCTGTAACTCTGTGAGTGGAAGTCACACATCACAAAGCACTTTCTCAGAAAGCTTCTTTCCAGTTTTTCTCTGAGAGAATTTTCTATTTAACCATAGCCCTATATGGGCTTCCAAATATCACTTGGCAAATTCCACAAGAACAGGCTTAGCGAAAGTCATCTTGAGGGGAAACCGGTAACTCTATGAGATGAATTAACAGAACACTAAGCAGTTTCTCAGAAAGCTTCTTTCCAGTTTTCATCTGAGGATATTTCCTTTTTCACCATAGCCCTCCATGGG
>NW_012099632.1:26476-27111 GCF_000951045.1 Mandrillus leucophaeus
GAGGATATTTCCTTTTTCACCATAGCCCTCCATGGGCTGCCAAATATCATTTTGTAAATTCCACAAGAACAGTCTTAGCGAAAGGCTTCTTGAGGGGAAAGCTGTAACTCTGTGAGATGATTTCACAGGACACAAAGAAGTTTCTCAGAAAGATTTTTCTCTTTGTTATCGGAGGATATTTTCTTTGGCCCTATAGTCTTCAAAGGGATCCAAAATATGAGTTCTCAGATTCCACAGAAATAAGGCTAGCAAAAAGATCCACGAAATACAGCTGTACTTCTGTGAGTGGAAGTCAGACATCACAAAGCAGTGTTTCAGAAATCTTCTTTCCAGTTTTTCTTCGGGATATTCTCTTTTTCACCACAGCCATCTATGGGCTTCCAAATATTACTTTGCAGATTCCCCAAGAACAGGCTTAGCGAACGGCTCCTTGAGAGGAATGTTGTAACTGTGTGAGATGAATTAACAGAACACTAAGCAGTTTCTCAGAAAGGTTCTTTGCAGTTTTCATCTCAGGATATTTCCTTTATCACCATAGCCCTCCATGGGCTTCCAAATATCACTTTCAAAATTCCACAAGAACAGTCTTAGCGAAAGGCTTCTTGACGGAAAGCTGTAACTCTGTGAGATGATTT
>NW_012099632.1:35690-40563 GCF_000951045.1 Mandrillus leucophaeus
TCTTAGCGAAAGGCTTCTTGAGGGGAAAGCTGTAACTCTGTGAAATGCATTAACAGAACACTAAGCAGTTTCTCAGAAAGCTTCTTTCAAGTTTTCGTCTGAGGGTGTTTCCTTCTTCACCATAGTCCTCCATGGGCTTCCAAATATCACTTTCTAAATTCCACAGAACAGTCTTAGCGAAAGGCTTTTTGAGTTGAAAGCTGTAACTCTCTGAGATGATTTCACAGAACACAAAGAAGTTTCTCAGATAGATTTTTCTCTTTGTTATCGAAGGTTGCTTCCTTTGTCCATATAGTCTTCAAGGGGATCAAAAATATCAGTTCTCAGTTTCCGCAGAAAAAGGGCTAGCAAACAGATCCACGAAATACAGCTGTATCTCTGTGAGTGGAAGTCACACATTACAAAGCACTTTCTCATAAAGTTTCTTTCCAGTTTTTCTCTGAGGATATTTTCTTTTTCACCGTAGACCTCCATGGACTTCCAAATATCACTTTGCAAATTCCACAAGAACAGGCTTAGAGAACGGCTTCTTGAGGGGAAAGCTGTAACTCTGTGAGATGAATTAACAAAACACTAAGCAGTTTCTCAGAATGCTTCTTTCCAGTTTTCATCTGAGGATATTTCCTTTTTCACCATAGCCCTCCATGGCCTTCAAAATATCACTTTGTAATTTCCAAAACAATTGTCTTTGTGAAAGGCTTCTTGAGGGGAAAGCTGTAACTCTGTGAGATATTTTAACAGAACACAAAGAAGTTTCTCAGAAAGATTCTTTCTCTTTGTTATCAGAGGATATTTCCTTGGCAATATTGTCTTCAAAGGGATCCAAAATATCAGTTCTCAGATTCCACAGAAATAAGGCTAGCAAACAGATCCACGTAATACAGCTGTAACTCTTTGAGTGGAAGTCACACATCACAAAGCAGTTTTTCAGAAAGCTTCCTTCCAGTTTTCATCTGAGGATATTTCCTTTTTCACCATAGCCCTCTATCGGCTTCCAAATATCACTTTGCAAATTCCACAAGAACAGGCTTAACGAAGGGCTTCTTCAGAGGAAAGCTGTAACACTGTGAGACGAATTCACAGAACACTAAGCAGTTTCTCAGAAAGCTTCTTTCCAGTTTTCATCTGAGGATATTTCCTTTTTCACCATAGCCCTGCAAGGGCTTCCAAATATCACTTTGTAAATTCCACAAGAGCAGTCTTAGCGAAAGGCTTCTTGAAGGGAAACCTGTAATTCTGTGAGATGATTTCACAGAACACAAAGAAGTTTCGCAGAAAGATTCTTTGTCTTTGTTATCGGAGGACATTTCCTTTGTCCATATATTCTTCAAAAGCATCCTACATATCAGTTCTCAGATTCCACAGAAGTAAGGCTAGCAAAGGAATCCACGAAATACAGCTGTAATTCTGTGAGTGAAAGTCACACATCGCAAAGCAGTTTCTCAGAAAGCTTCTTTCCAGTTTTTCTCTCAGGATATTTTCTTTTCCACTATAGCCCTCTATGGGCTTCCAAATATCACTTTGCAAATTCCACAAGAACAGGCTTAGCGAACGGCTTCTTGAGAGGAAACCTGTAACTCTGTGAGATGAATTCACAGAACACTAAGCAGTTTCTCAGAAAGCTTCTTTCCAGTTTTCTTCTGAGGATATTTCCTTTTTCACCATAGCCCTCCGTGGGCTTCGAAATATCACTTTGTAATTCCACAAGAACAGACTTAGCGAAAGTCTTCTTTATGGGAAAGCTGTAACTCTGTGAAATGATTTCACAGAACACAAAGAAGTTTCTCAGAAAGCTTCCTTCTCTTTGCTATCGGAGGATATTTTAATTGGCCCTATACTGTTCAAAGGGATCCGAAATATCCCTTCTCAAATTCCACAGAAATAAGGCTAGCAAACAGATCCTCGTAATACAGCTGTAACTCTTTGAGTGGAAGTCACACATCACAAAGCAGTTTCTCAGAAAGCTTCTTTCCAGTTTTTCTCTGAAAATATTTTCTTTTTCACCGTAGACCTCCATGGACTTCCATATATCACTTTGCAAATTCCACAAGAACAGGCTTAAAGAACGGCTTCTTGAGGAGAAAGCTGTAACTCTGTGAGATGAATTAACAGAACACTAAGCAGTTTCTCAGAATGCTTCTTTCCCGTTTTCATCTGAGGATATTTCCTTTTTCACCGTAGCCCTCCATGGACTTCCAAGTATCACTTTGTAAATTCCAAAAGAATAGTCTTAGCGAAAGGCTTCTTGAAGGGAAAGCTGTAACTCCGTGAGATATTTTCGCAGAACACGAAGAAGTTTCTCAGAAATAGTCTTTCTCTTTGTTATCGGAGGATTTTTCCTTTTTCATTATTGTCTTCAAAGGGATCCAAAATATCAGTTCTCAGATTCCACAGAAATAAGGCTAGCAAACAGATCCACGAAATACAGCTGTAACTTCGTGAGTGGAAGTCACACATCACAAAGCTATTTCTCAGAAAGCTTCTTTCCAGTTTTTCTCTGAGGATATTTTCTTTTTCACCATAGTCCTCTATGGGCTTCCAAATATCACTTTGCAAATTCCTGTAGAACAGGCTTAACGAACGGCTTCTTGAGGGAAAGTTTAAACCCTGTTCGATGAATTAACAGAACGCTAAGCAGTTTCTCAGAAAGCTTCTTTCCAGTTTTCATCAGAGGATATTTCCTTTTTCACCATAGCCCTCCATGGGATTCAAAATATCACTTTGTAAATTCCACAGGAACAGTCTTAGCGAAACGCTTCTTGAGGGTAAGTTGTAACGCTGTGAGATGACTTCACAGAACACAAAGAAGTTTCTCAGAAAGCTTCTTTTTCTTTGTTATTGGAGGTATTTCCTTTGGCCCTATAGTCTTCAAAGGGATCCGAAATATCAGTTCTCAGACTCCACAGAAATAAGGCTAGCAAACAGATCCACGAAATACAGCTGTACTTCTGTGAGTGGAAGTCACACATCACAAAGCAGTTTTCAGAAATCTTCTTTACAGTTTTTCTCTCAGGATATTCTATTTTTCACCATAGCCCTCTATGGGCTTCCATATATCACTTTGCAGATTCCCCAAGAACAGGCTTAGCGAACGGCTTCTCGAGAGGAAAGCTGTAACTCTGTGAGTTGAATTAACAGACCACTAAGCAGTTTCTCAGAAAGGTTCTTTGCAGTTTTCATCTGAGGATATTTCCTTTTTCACCATAGCCCTCTGTCGGCTTCCAAATATCACTTTGCAAATTCCACAAGAACAGGCTTAACGAAGGGCTTTTTCAGAGGAAAGCTGTAACACTGTGAGACGAATTAACAGAACACTAAGCAGTTTCTCAGACAGCTTCTTTCCAGTTTTCATCTGAGGATATTTCCTTTTTCACCATAGCCCTCCATGGGCTTCCAAATACCACTGTCTAAATTCCACAAGAACAGTATTAGCGTAAGGCTTCTTGAGGGGAAAGCTGTAACTCTGTGAGATGATTTCACAGAACACAAAGAAGTTTCTCAGAAAGATTCTTTCTCTTTGTTATCGGAGGATATGTCCTTTGGCTCTATAGTCTTCAAAGGGATCTGAAATATCAGTTCTCAGATTCCACAGAAATAAGGCTAGCAAACAGATCCACGAAATACAGCTGTAACACTGAGAATGGAAGTCACACATCACAAAGCAGTTGTTCACAAATCTTCTTTCCAGTTTTTCTCTCAGGATATTCTCTTTTTCACCATAGTCCTCTATGGGCTTCAAAATATCACTTTGCAGATTCCACAAGAACAGACTTAGCGAACGGCTTCTTGAGAGGCAAGCTGTAACTCTGTGAGATGAATTAACAGAACACTAAGCAGTTTCTCATAAAGGTTCTTTGCGGTTTTCACCTGAGGATATTTCGTTTTTCACCATCGCCCACCAAGGGCTTCCAAATATCACTTTGTAAATTCCACAAGAACAGTCTTAGCGAAAGGCGTCTTGCGTGAAAGCTGCAACTCTCTGAGATGATTTCAGAGAACACAAAGAAGTTTCTCAGAAAGCTTCTTTCTCTTTTTTATCGGGGGATATTTCCTTTGGCTCTATAGTCCTCAAGGGGATCCGAAATATCAGTTCTCAGATTCCACAGAAATAAGGCTAGCAAACAGATCCACGAAATACAGCTGTAACACTCTGAATGGAAGTAACACATCACAAAGCAGTTTCTCAGAAAGCTTCTTTCTGTTTTTTCTCTGAGAATATTTTCTTTTTCACCATAGCCCTCTATGGGCTTCCAAATATCACTATGCAAATTCCACAAGAACAGGCTTAGCGAGCGGCTTTTGAGAGGAAACCTGTAACTCTGTGACATGAATTAACAGACCACTAAGCAGTTTCTCAGAAAGCTTCTTTCCAGTTTTCTTCTGAGGATATTTCCTTTTTCACCGTAGCCCTCTATGGGTTCCAAATATCACTTTGCAAATTCCACAAAAACAGGCCTAGCGAACGGCTTCTTGAGCGAAAAGCTGTAACTCTCTGAGATGAATTAGCAGAACACTAAGCAGTTTCTCAGAAAGCTTCTTTCCAGTTTTCATCTGAGGATATTTCCATTTTCGCCATAGCCCTCCATGAGCTTCCAAATATCACTATGCAAATTCCAAAAGAACAGTCTTTGTTAAAGGCATCTGGAGAGGAAAGCTGTAACTCTGTGAGATGATTTCACAGAACACAAAGAAGTTTCTCAGAAACATTTCTCCTTGTTAGCGGAGGATATTTCCTTTGGCCCTATAGTCTTCAAAGGAATCTGAAATATCAGTTCTCAGCTTCCACAGAAATAAGGCTAGCAAACAGATCCACGAAATACAGATGTAACTCTGTGAGATGAATTAACAGAACACTAAGCAGTTTCTCAGAAAG
>NW_012099632.1:40613-41011 GCF_000951045.1 Mandrillus leucophaeus
TCTGTGAGATGAATTAACAGAACACTAAGCAGTTTCTCAGAAAGCTTCTTTCTAGATTTCATCTGAGGATATTTCCTTTTTCACCGTAGCCCTCTACAGACATCGAAATATCACTTTGCAAATTCCACAAGAACAGGCTTAGCGAAAGGCTTCTTGAGGGGAAGGCTATAAATCCGTGAGATGATTTCACAGAACACAAAGAAGGTTCTCAGAAAGCTTCTTTCTCTTTGTTACCGGAGGATATTTCCTTTGACACTATAGTCTTTAAAGGAATACCAAATATCAGTTCTCCGATTCCACAGAAATAAGGCTTGCAAACAAATACACGAAATACAGATGTAACTCTGTGAGTGGAACTCACAAATCACAAAGCAGTTTCTCAGAAAGCTTCTTTCCAG
>NW_012099632.1:41750-43568 GCF_000951045.1 Mandrillus leucophaeus
TGGGCTTCCAAATATCACTTTACAAATTCCACAAGAACAGGCTTAGCGAACGGCTTCTTGAGGGGAAAGCTGTAACACTGTGAGATGCATTAACAGAACACTAAGCAGTTTCTCAGAAAGCTTCTTTCCAGTTTTCATCTGAAGATATTTCCTTTTTCACCATAGCCCTCTATGTGCATCGATATATCACTTTGCAAATTCCACAAGAAGAGGCTTAGCGAGAGGCTTTCTTAGGGGAAAACTGTAACTCTGTGAGATGATTTCACAGAGCACAAAGAAGTTTCTCAGAAAGGTCCTTTCTCTTTGTTATCGGAGGATATTTCCTTTGGCCCTATAGTCTTCAAAGGGATCCAAAATATCAGTTCTCAGATTCCACAGAAATAAGGCTAGCAAACAAGTCCAGGGAATACAGACGTAACTCTGTGAGTGGAAGTCTCATATCACAAAACAGTTTCTCACAAAATTTCTATCCAGTTTTTCTCTGAGGGTATTTTCTTTTTCACCATAGCCCTCTATGGGCTTCCAACTATCACTTTGAAAATTCCACAAGAACAGGCTTAGCGAACGGCTTCTTGAAGGGAATGCTGTAATTCTGTCAGATGAATTAACAGAACACTAAGAGGTTTCTCAGAAAGCTTCTTTCCAGATTTCATCTGAGGATGTTTCCATTTTCACCGTAGCCCACTATGGGCATCGAAATATGACTTTGCACATTCCACAAGAACAAGGCTTACCGAAAGGCTTCTTGAGGGGAAAGCTGTAACTCTGTGAGATGAATTAACAGAACACTAAGCAGTTTCTCAGAAAGACTCTTTCCAGATTTCATCTGAGGATATTACCTTTTTCACCGTAGCCCTCTATGGGCATGGAAATATAACTTTACAAATTCCACAAGAACAGGCTTAGCGAACGGCATATTGAGGGGAAAGCTGTAACTCTGTGAGATGAATTCACAGAAGAGAAACAAGTTTCTCTGAAAGCTTCTTTCCCTTTGTTATCGGAGGATATTTCCTTTGGCCCTGTGGTCTTCAAAGCGATCCGAAATATGAGTTCTCAGATTCCACAGAAATACGGCTAGCAAACACATCCACAAAATGCAGATGTAACTCTGTGAGTGGAAGTCACACATCACAAAGCAGTTTCTCAGAAAGGTCTCCACTTTTTGTCCGAGCATATTTTTTTTTCACCATAGCCCTCTATGGGCTTCCAAATATCACTTTAGCAATTCCACAAGAACAGGCGTATCGAACGGCTTCTGGAGCAGAAAGATGTAACTTTGTGAGATGAATTAACAGAACACTAAGCAGTTTACCAGAAAGCTTCTGTCCACATTTCATCTCAGGATATTTTCTTGTTCACCATAGCCCTCTATGGGCATCGAAATATCACTTTGCAAATTCCACAAGAACAGGCTTAGCGAAAGGCTTCTTGAGGGGAAGGCTGTAACTCTTTGAGATGATTTCACAAAACACAAAGAAGTTTCTCAGAAAGATTCTTTCTCTTTGTCATCGGAGGATAATTACCTTTGCCCTATTGTCTTCAAAGGGATCCGAAATATCAGTTCTCAGCTACCACAGAAATAAGACTAACAAACAAATCCGCGAAATACAGATGTAACTCTGGGAGTGGAAGTCACACATCACAAAGCAGTTTCTTAGAAAACTTCTTTCCAGATTTTATCTGAGGATATTTCCTTTTTCTTCGTAGCCCTCTATGGGCATCAAAATATCACTTTGAAAATTCCAGAAGAACAGGCTTAGCGAGAGGCCTCTTGAGGGGAAATCTGTAACTCTGTGAGATGATTTCACAGAACACAAA
>NW_012099632.1:43618-44652 GCF_000951045.1 Mandrillus leucophaeus
GATATTTCCTTTGGCCCTATAGTCTTCAAAGGGATCCGAAATATCTGTTCTCAGATTCCACAGAAATAACGCTAGCAAACAGATCCACGAAATACTGATGTAACTCTGTGAGTGGAAGTCACACATCACAAAGCAGTCTCTCAGAAAGCTTCTTTCCACTTTTTCTCTGGGCATATTTTCTTTTTCACCATAGCCCCCTAGGGGTTCCAAATATCACTTTGAAAATTACATAAGAACAGGCTTAGCGAACGGATTCTTGAGGGGAAAGCTGTAACTCTGTGAGATGAATTAACAGAACACTAAGCAGTTTCTCACAAAGCTTCTTTCCAAATTTCATCTGAGGATATTTCCTTTTTCACCGTAGCCCTCAATGGGAGTCGAAATATCACCTGCAAATTCCTAAAGAACAGGCTTAACTAAAGGCTTCTTGAGAGGAAAGCTGACACTCTGTGAGATGATTTCAAAGAACACAAAGAAGTTTCTCAGAAAGCTTCTTGCTCTTTATTATCGGAGGATATTTCCTTTGGCCCTAGAGTCTTCAAAGGGATCCGAAACATCAGTTCTCAGCTTTCACAGAAATAAGGCTAGCAAACAGATACATGAAATACAGATGTAACTCTCTGAGTGGAAGTCACACATCGCAAAGTAGTTTCTCAGAATGCTTCTTTCCAGATGACATCCGAGGATATTTCCTTTTTCACCGTAGCCCTCTATGGGCATCGAAATACCACTTTGCAAATTCCACAAGAAGAGGATTAGCGAAAGTCTTCATCCGGGGAAAGCTGTAACTCTCTGAGATGATTTCACAGAACACAAAGATGTTTATCAGAAAGATTCTTTCCCGTTGTTATCGCAGGATACTTCCTTTGGCCCTATCGTCTTCAAACGATCCGAAATATCAGTTCTCAGATTCCACAGAAATAATGCTAGCAAACAGATCCACGAAAACAGAAGTAACTCTGTGAGTGGAAGTCACACATCACAAAGCAGTTTCTCAGAAAGCTTCTTTCCAGTTTTTCTCTGAGGATATTTTC
>NW_012099632.1:45317-45740 GCF_000951045.1 Mandrillus leucophaeus
TTTCCAGTTTTCATCTGAGGATATTTCCTTTTTCACCATAGCCCTCCATGGGCTTCCAAATATCACTTTGTAAATTCCACAAGAACAGTCTTAGCTAAAGGCTTCTTGAGGGGAAAGCTTTAGTTCTGTGAGGTGATTTCACAGAACACAAAGAAGTTTCTCAGAAAGCTTCTTTCTCTTTGTTATCAGAGGATATTTCCTTTGTCATTATAGTCTTCAAAAGGATCCAAAATATCAGTTCTCAGATTCCACAGAAATAAAGCTAGCAAACAGATCCACGAAATACACCTGTAACTCTGTGAGTGGAAGTCACACATCACAAAGCAGTTCCTCGGAAAGCTTCTTTCCAGTTTTTCTCTGAGGATATTTCCTTTTTCACCATAGCCCTCTACGGGCTTCCAAATATCACTTTGCAAATTCCTC
>NW_012099632.1:45790-47774 GCF_000951045.1 Mandrillus leucophaeus
AATTCCTCAAAAACAGGCTTAGTGAACGGCTTCTTGAGAGGAAAGCTGTAATTCTTTGAGATGAATTTACAGAACACTAACCAGTTTCTCAGAAAACTTCTTTCTAGTTTTCATCTGAGAATATTTCCTTTTTCACCATATCCCTCCATGGGCTTCCAAATATCACTTTGTAAATTCGACAAGAACAGCCTTAGCGAAAGTCTTCTTGAGGGGAAAGCTGTAACTCTGTGAGATGATTTCACAGAACACAAAGAAGGTTCTCAGAAAGATTCTTTCTCTTTTTTATCGGAGGATATTTCCTTTGTCCACATAGTCTTCAAAGGGATCCGAAATATCAGTTCTCAAATTCCACAGAAATAAGGTTAGCAAACAGATCTAAGAAATACAGCTGTAACACACTGAGTGGAAGTCACACATCTCGAAACAGTTTCTCAGAAATCTTCTTTCCAGTTTTTCTCTGAGGATATTTTCTTTTTCACCATAGCCCTCTAAGGTTTCCAAATATCACTTTGCAAATTCCACAAGAAGAGGCTTAACGAACGGTTTCTTGAGGGGAAAGCTGTAACTCTGTGAGATGAATTAACAGAACACTCAGCAGTTTCTTATAAAGCTTCTTTCCAGTTTTCATCTGAGGGTATTTCCTTTTTCACCATTGTCCTCCATGGGCTTGTAAATATCACCTCGTAAATTCCACAAGAACAGTCTTAGCGAAAGTCTCCTTGAGGGGAAAGCTGTAACTCTGTGAGATGATTTCACAGAACACAAAGAAATTTCTGAGAAAGATTTTTTTTCTTTGTTATCAGAGTATATTTCCTTTGTCCATATAGTCTTGAAAGGTATCCGAAATGTCACTTCTCACATTCCACAGAAATAAGGCTAGCAAACAGATACAGGAAATACCGCTGTAACTCTGTGAGTGGAAGTCACACATCACAAAGCAGTTTCTCAGAAAGCTTCTTTCCAGTTTTCAACAGAGGATATTTCCTTTTTCACCTTAGCCCTCTGTGGGCTTCCAAATATCACTTTGTAAATTCCACAAGAATAGTCTTATCGAAAGGCTTCTTCAGGGCAAAGGTGTAACTCTGTGAGATGATTTCCCAGACCACAAAGAAGTTTCTCAGAAAGCTTCTTTCTCTTTGTTATCTTAGGATATTTCCTTTGTTCATATAGTTTTCAAACGTCTCCAAAATATCAGTTCTCATATTCCACAGAAATAAGGCTAGCAAAGAGATGCACGAAATACAGCTGTAACTCTGTGAGTGGAAGTCACACATCAGAAAGCAGTTTCTCAGAAAGCTTCTTTCCAATTTTTTCTCCGAGGATACTTTCTTTTTCACCACAGCGCTCTAAGGGCTTCCAAATATAACTTTGAAAATTTCACAAGAACAGGCTTAGGGAACGGCTTCTTGAGGGGAAAGCTGTAACTCTGTGAGATGAATTAACAGAACACTAAGCAGTTTCTCAGAAAACTTCTTTCTAGTTTTCATCTGAGGATATTTCCTTTTTCACAATAGCCCTCCATGGTCTTCCGAATATCACTTTGTAAATTCCAAAAGAACAGTCTTTCCGAAAGGCTTCTTGAGGGGAAATCTGTAACTCTGTGAGACGACTTCACAGAACACAAAGAAGTTTCTCAGAAAGATTCTTTCTCTTTGTTATCGGAGGACATTTCCTTTGTCCATATAGTCTTCAAAGGGATCCAAAATATGAGTTCTCAGATTCCACAGAAATAAGGCTAGCAAACAGTTCCACGAAATACAGCTGTAACTCTATGAATGAAAGTCACACATCACAATGCCGTTTCTCAGAAAGCTTCTTTCCAGTTTTTCTCTGAGGATATTTTCTTTTTCATCACAGCCCTCTATGGGCTTTCAAATATCACTTTGCAAATTCCACAAGAACAGGCTTAGCGAACGGCTTCTTGACGGGAAAGCTGTAACTCTGTGAGATGATTTCACAGAACACAAAGAAGTTTCTCAGAAAG
>NW_012099632.1:49375-50765 GCF_000951045.1 Mandrillus leucophaeus
AAATATGTTTTCTCAGATTCCACAGAAATAAGGCTAGCAAAGAGATACACGAAATACAGATGTAACTCTGTGAGTTGAAGTCACACATCACAAAGCAGTTTCTCAGAAAGCTTCTTTCCAGTTTTTCTCTGAGGATATTTTCTTTTTCAAAAGAGCACTCTATGGGCTTCGAAATATCACTTTGCAAATTCCACAAGAACAGGCTTAGCAAACGGCTTGTTGAGGGGAAAGCTGTAACTCTGTGAGATGAATTAACAGAACTCTAAGCAGTTCCTCAGAAAGCTTTTTTTCATTTTTCATCTGAGGATATTTCCTTTTTCACCATAGCCATCCATGGGCTTCCAAATATATATCACGTTGCAAATTCCAGAAGAACGGTCATAGCGAAAAACTATTTGAAGGGAAAGCTGTAACTCTGTGAGATGATTTCACAGAACACAGAGAAGTTTCTCAGAAAACTTTTTTCTCTTTGTTATCGGAGTATATTTTCTATAGCACTATAGTCTTCAAAGGGATCCGAAATATCAGATCTCAGATTCCACAGAAATAAGGCTAGCAAAAAGATCCATGAAATACAGCTGTAACTCTGTGAGTGGAAGTCACTCATCACAAAGCAGTTTCTCAAAGAGCTTCTTTCCAGTTTTTCTGTGAGGATATTTTCTTTTTCACCACAGCCCTCTATGGGCTTCCAAATATCACTTTGAAAATTCCACAAGAACAGGCTTAGCAAACGGCTTCTTCAGGGGAAAGATATAACTCTGTGAGATGAATTAACAGAACACTAAGCAGTTTCTCAGAAAGCTTCCTTCCAGATCTCATCTGAGGATATTTCCTTTTTCACCATATCTCTCCATGGGCTTCCAAATATCACTTTGCAAATTCCTCAACAACAGGCTTATCGAACGGCTTCTTCAAGGAAAAGCTGTAACTCTGTGAGATGAATTGAAAAAAATTAAGCAGTTTCTCAGAAAGCTTCGTTCAAGTTTTAATTTGAAGATATTTCCTTTTTCACCGTTTCCCTCCTTGGGCTTCCAAATATCACTTTGCAAATTCCACAAGAACAGTCTTAGTGAAAGGCTTCTTGAGGGGAAAGCTGTAACTCTGTGAGATGATTTCACAGAACACAAAGAAGTCTCTCAGAAAGATTCTTTCTCTTCGTTATCGGAGGATATTTCCTTTGGCCCTATAGTCTTCAAAGGGATCCGAAATATCAGTTCTCAGATTCCACAGAAATAAGACTAGCAAACAGATCCACGAAATTCAGGTGTAACTCTGTGAGTGCAAGTCACACATCACAAAGCAGTTTCTCACAAAGCTTCTTTCCGGTTTTTCTCTGAAAACATTTACTTTTTCACCATAGCCCTCCATGGGCTTCCAGATATCACTTTGC
>NW_012099632.1:54582-56044 GCF_000951045.1 Mandrillus leucophaeus
CTTCTTTCCACTTTTTCTCTGAGGATATTTTGTTTTCACCATAGCCCTCTATGGGTTTCCAAATATCACTTTGCAAATTCCAGAATAAAAGCCTTAGCAAACGGCTTCTTGAGGGGAAAGCTGTAATTCTGTGAGATGAATTAACAGAACACTAAGCAGTTTCTCAGAAAGCTTCTTTCCAGTTTTTCTCTGAGGGTATTTTCTTTTTCACCATAGCCCTCTATGGGCTTCCAAATATCATTTTACCAATTCCACAAGAACAGTCTTAGAGAAAGGTTCTTGAGGGGAGTGTTGTCATTCTGTGAGATGATTTCACAGAACACAAAGAAGTTCCTCAGAAAACTTCTTTCTCTTTTATATCGGAGGTTATTTCTTTTGGCCCTATAGTCTTCCAAGGGATCCGAAATATCAGTTCTCAGATTCCACAGAAATAAGACTGGCAAACAGTTCGACAAAATACAGCTGTGGCTCTGTGATTTGAACTCACACATCACAAAACAGTTTCTCAGAAAGCTTCTTTCCGGTTTTTCTCTGAGGATATTTTCTTTTTCACCTTAGCCCTCTATCGGCTTCCAAATATCACTTTGCAAATTCCACAAGAATAGTCTTAACGAATGGCTTCGTGACGGGAAAGCTGTAACTCTGTGAGATGATTTCACAGAACACAAACAAGTTTCTCAGAAAACTTCTTTCCCGTTTTTCTCTGAGGATTTTTTCTTTTTCACGATAGCACTCTATGGGCTTCCAAATATCACTTAGCAAATTCCACAAGAAAAGCCTTAGCGAACGACTTCTTGAGGGGAAAGCTGTAACTCTGTGAGATAAATTAACAGAACACTAAGCAGTTTCTCAGAAACCTTCCTTCCAGTTTTTATCTGAGAATATTTTCTTTTTCACCATATCCCTCCATGGGATACCAAATATCACTTTGCCAGTTCCACAAGAACAGTCTTAGCGAACGACTTCTTGAGGGGTAAGCTGTAAATCCGTGAGATGAATTAACAGAACACTGAGCACTTTCCCAGTAGGCTTCTTTCCAGTTTTTCTCTGAGTATATTTTCCTTTTCACCATAGCCCTCCATGGGCTTCCAAATATCACTTTGCCAATTCCACAAGAACAGTCTTAGCGATAGGCTTCTTGACGGGAAAGCTGTAACTCTGTGAGATGATTTCACAGAACACAAAGAAGTTTCTCAGAAAGCTTCTTGCTCTTTTCTATCAAAGGATACTTCCTTTGGCCCTGCAGTCTTCCAAGGCATCCGAAATATCAGTTGTCAGATTCCACAGAAATAAGGCTACCAAAGAGCTCCACGAAACACAGCTGCATCTCTGTGAGTGGAAGTCACACATCAGAAAGCAGTATTTGAGAAAGCTTCTTTCCAGTTTTTTTCTGAGGATATTTTCTTTTTCACCGTAGCCCTCTAGGGGCGTCCAAATATAACTTTGAAAATTCCACAAGAAC
>NW_012099632.1:56418-59152 GCF_000951045.1 Mandrillus leucophaeus
GGGCTTCCAAATATCACTTTGCAAATTCCACAAGAACTGTCTTATCGAAAGAATTCTTGAGGGGAAGGCTGTAACTCTGTGAGATGATTTCACAGAACACAAAGAAGTTTCTCAGAAAACTTCTTTCCAGCTTTTTTCTGAGGATAATTTCTTATTCACCATAGCCCTCCATGGGCTTCCAAATATCACTTTGATAATTCCACAAGATCAATCTTAGCGAAAAGCTTCTTGAGGGGAAAGCTGTAACTCTGTGAGATGATTTCAGAGAACACAAAAAAGTTTCTCAGAAAGCTTCTTTCTCCTTTCTATCGGAGAATATTTCCTTGGGCCCTGTAGTCCTTCAAGGGGTCCAACAATCTCACTTGTCAGATTCCACAGAAATAAGGCTAGCAAACAGCTCCACGAAATACAGCTGTAACTCTGTGAGTGGAAGTCACACATTACAAAGTTTCTCAGAAATCTTCTTTCCAGTTTTTCTCTAAGAATATTTACTTTTTCACCATAGCCCTCAATGGGCTTCCAAGTATCACTTTGCAAATTCCACAACACAATTCATAACGAACAGCTTCTTGAGGGGAAACCCATAACTTAGTGAGATGAATTACCAGAACACTAATCAGCTTCTCAGAAAGTTTCTTTCCAGTTTTTATCTGCGGATATTTTCTTTTTCACCATAGTCCTACATGGGCTTCCAAATATCACTTTGCCAATACCACAAGAACAGTCTTACCAGAAGGCTTCTTGAGAGGAAGCCTGAATCTCTGTGAGATAATTTCACAGAACACAAAGAAGTTTCTCAGAAAGCTTCTTACTCTTTTCTATTGAAGGATATTTCCTTTGGACCTATACTCTTACTAGGGATCCGAGATATCAGTTCTCAAATTCCACAGAAATAAGGCTAGAAAACAGCTCCACGAAATACAGCTGTAACTCTGTGAGTGAAAGTCAAACATCACAAAGCAGTTTCTCCGAAACCTTCTTTCCGGTTTTTGTGGGAGGATATTATCTATTTCACCGTAGCCCTCTATGGGCTTGCAAATATGGCTTTGCAAATTCCACAAGAAAATTTTTAGCGAACGGCTTCTTGAGGGGAAAGCTGTAACTCTGTGAGATGAATTAACAGAATACTAAGCAGTTTTTCAGAAAATTTCTTTCCAGTTTTTATCTGAGAATATTTTCTTTTTCACCATAGCCCTCCATTGGCTTCCAAATATCACTTTGCCAATTCCACAAGAACAGTTTTAGCGAAAGGCTTCTTGAGGTGAAAGCTGTAACTCTGTGAGCTGATTTCACAGAACACAAAGAAGTTTCTCAGAAAGCTTCATTCTCTTTTCTATTGGAGGATATTTCCTTTGGCCCCAGAGTCTTCCAAGGGATCCGAAAAATCAGTCCTGAGATTACACAGAAATAAGGCTAGCAGTCATCTCCACGAAATACAGCTGTAACTCTGTGAGTGGAAGTTATACATCACAAAGCAGTTTCCCAGAAAGCTTCTTTACAATTTTCGTCTGAGGATAGGTTCTTTTTCACCATATCTCTCTATGGGCTTCCAAATATCACTTTGCAAATTCCACAACAACAGTGTTAGCGAACGGCTTCTTGAATGGAAAGCTGTAACTCTGTGAGATGAATTAACAGAACACTAAGCAGTTTCTCAGAAAGCTTCTTTCCTGTTTTTCTCTGAGGATATTGTCTTTTTCACCATAGCCCTGCATGGGCTTCCAAACATCACTTTCCAAATTCCACAAGAACAGTCTTAGCGAACGGCTTCTTGAGGGGAAAGCTGTAACTCTGTGAGATGAATTAACAGAACACTAGGCAGTTTCCCATAAAGCTTCCTTCCAGTTTTTATGTGAGGATATATTCTTTTTCACCACAGCCTTCCATGGGCTTCCAAATATCTGTTTGTCAATTCCACTAGAACAGTCTTAGCGAAAGGCTTCTTGAGGAGAAAGCTGTAACTCTGTGAGATGATTTCACAGAACACCAAGTAGTTTCTCAGAAACCTTTTTTCTCTTTTCTATCGGAGAATATTTCCTTTGACCGTATAGTCTTCCAAGGGACCCGAAATATCAGTTCTCAGATTCCACAGAAATAAGGCTAGCGAACAGCTCCACGAAATACAGCTGTAATTCTGTGAGTAGAAGTCACACCTCACCAAGCAGTTTCTCAGAAAACTTCTTTCCGGTTTTTCTCGGAGAATATTTTCTTTTTCACCTTTGCCCTCTATGGGCTTCCTAATATCACTTTGTAAATTCCACAAGAACAATCGTAGCGAACGGCTTCTTGAGGGGAAGGCTGTAACTCTGTGAGGTGAATTAACAGAACACTAAGAGGTTTCTCAGAAAGCTTCTTTGCAGTTTTTCTCTGAGGATATTTTCTTTTTCACCATGCCTCCCATGGGCTTCCAAAGATCACTTTGCCAATTCCACAAGACCAGTTTTAGCGAAAGGCTTCTGGAGGCGAAAGCTGTAACTCTGTGAGCTGATTTCACAGAACACAAAGAAGTTTCTCAGGAAGCTTCTTTCTCTTTTCTATCAGAGGATATTTCCTTTGGCCCATTAATCTTCCAAGGGATCCGAAACATCAGTTCTCAGATTCCACAAAATTAAGGCTAGCAAACAGCTTCACGAAATACAGCTGTAACTCTGTGAGTGGAAGTCACACATCACAAAGCAGTTTCTCAGAAAGCTTCTTTCCAGTTTTTCTCGGAGGATATTTTCTTTTTCACCAT
>NW_012099632.1:59202-61081 GCF_000951045.1 Mandrillus leucophaeus
GTTCTCAGATTCCAGACAAATAAGGCTACCAAACAGCTCCATGTATTACAGCTGTCAGTCTGTGAATGGAAGTCACACATCACAAAGCAGTTTCTCAGAAAGCTTCTTTCCGGGTTTTCTCTGAGGATAATTTCTTTTTCACCATAGCCCTCTATGTGCTTCGAAATATCACTTTGCAAATTCCACAAGAACAGTCTTAGCGAATGGCTTCTTGAGAGGAAAGCTGTAACTCTGTGAGACGAAATGACAGAACACTAAGCAGTTTCTCAGAAAGCTTCTTTCTCTTTTCTATAGGAGGATATTTCCTTTGGCCGTATACTCTTCCAAGGGATCCGAAATATCAGTTCTCAGAATCCACAGAAACAAAGCTAGCAAACAGCTTCACGAAATACAGCTGTAACTCTGTGAGTGGAAGTCACACATCACAGAGCAGTTCCTCAGAAACCTTCTTTCCGGTTTTTCTCTCAGAATATTTTCTTTTTAACCATTGCCATCTATGGGCTTCCAAATATTACTTTGCAAATTCCACAGGAACACTCTTATCGACCGACTTCTTGAGGGTAAAGCTGTAAGTCTGTGAGATGAATTAAGAGAACACTAAACGGTTTCTCAGAAAGCTTCTTTAGTGTTTGTCTCTGAGGATATTTTCTTTTTCACCATAGCCCTCCATGGGCTTCCAAGTATCACTTTGTCAATTCCACAAGAACAGTCTTACCGATAGACTTCTTGAGGGGAAAGTTGTAACTCTGTGAGATGATTTCACAGAACACAAAGAAGTTTCTGAGAAAGCTTCTTTCTCTTTTCTATCACAGGATATTTCCTTCCCCATGATAGTCTTCCAAGGGGTCCGAAATATCAGTTCTCAGATTCCCCAGAAACAAAGCAGGCAAACAACTCCACGAAATACAGCTGTAACTCTGTGAGTGGAAGTCACACATCACAAAGCAGTTTCTCAGAAAGCTTCTTTCCAGATTTTCTCTTACGATATTTTCTATTTCACCATAGCACTCTTCGGGGTTCCAAATGTCACTTTGAAAATTCCCCAAGTAAAGTTTTAGGGAACGGCTTCTTGAGGCGAAAGCTGTAACTCTGTGAGATGATTTCACAGAACACAAAGAAGTTTCTCAGAAAGCTTCTTTCTCTTTTCTATCGGAGGATATTTCCTTTGGCCCTGTAGTCTTCCAAGGCATCCGATATATGATTCTCAGATATCACAGAAATAAGGCTAGCAAACAGCTCCACGAAATACAGCTGTAACTCTGTGAGTGGAAGCCGCACATCACAAAGCAGTTTCTCAGAAAGCTTCTTTCCAGTTTTTCTCTGAGGATATGTTCTTTTTCACCATAGCCCTCTAGGGTTTCCAAATATCACTTTACCAATTCGACCAGAGCAGTCTTAGCGAAAGGCTTCTTGACGGCAAAGCTGTACCTCTGTGAGATGAATTAACAGAACACTAAGCACCTTCTCAGAAAGCTTCTTTCCAGTTTTACTCTGAGGATATTTCCTTTTACTCCATAGCCCTCCATGGGCTTCCAAATATCACTTTGTAAATTCCACAAGAACAGTCTTAGCGAAAGTCTTCTTGAGGGGAAAGCTGTAACTCTGTGAGATGATTTCCCAGAACACAAAGAAGTTTCTCAGAAAGATTCTTTCTCTTTGTTATCGGAGTATATTTCCTTTGACCACATAGTCTTCAAAGGGATCCAAAATACCAGTTCTCAGATTCCAGAGAAATAACGCTAGCAAACAGATCCACGAAATACAACTTCAAGTCCGTGAGTGGAAGTCACACATCACCAAGCAGTTTCTCAGAAAGCTTCTTTCCAGTTTTTCTCTGAGGACATTTTCTTTTTCACCGTAGCCCTCTATGGGCTTCCAA
>NW_012099632.1:61131-62552 GCF_000951045.1 Mandrillus leucophaeus
CTTTTTCACCATAGCCCTCTACTGGCTTCCAAATATCACTTTGCAAATTCCACAAGAACAGTCGTAGCGAAAGGCTTCTAGCGTGGAAAGCTGTAATTCTGTGAGATGATTTCACAGAACACAAAGAAGTTTCTAAGAAAGCTTCTTTCTCTTTTCTATCGGAGGATATTTTATTTAGCCCTATACTATACAAGGGATCAGAAATATCAGTTCTCAGATTCCACAGATATAAGGCTAGCAAACAGCTCCACGAAATACAGCTGAAACTCTGTGAGTGGAAGTCACACATCACAAAGCAGTTTCTAAGAAAGCTTCTTTCCGATTTTTCTCTCAGGATATTTTCTATTTCATCATAGCCCTCAATGGGCTTCAAAATATCACTTTGCAAATTCCACAGGAACAGGCTTATCGAACGGCTTCTTGAGGGGAAAGTGTAACTCTGTGAGATGAATTAACAGAACACTAAGCAGTTAATCAAAAAGCTTCTTTCCGGTTTTTCTCTGAGGAGATTTTCTTTTTCACCATAGCCCTCCATGGGCTTCCAAATATCACTTTGCCAATTCCGCACAACAGTCTTAGCGAAAGGCTTCTTGACAGGAAACCTGTAACTCTGTGAGATGATTTCACAGAACACAAAGAAGTTTCTCAGAAACCTTCTATGTCTTTTCTGTCAGAGGATATTTCCTTTGGCCCTATAGTCTTCCAAGGGATCCGAAATATCAGTTCTCAGATTCCACAGAAATAAGGCTAGCAAACAGCTTTAAGAAATACAGCTGTAACTCTGTGAGTGGAAGTCACACATCACAAAGCAGTTTCTCAGAAAGCCTCTTTCCGGTTTTTCTCTGAGGATATTTTCTTTTTCACCATAGCCCTCTATGGGCTTCCAAATATCACTTTGCAACTTCCACAAGAAAAGTCTTAGCGAACGGCTTCTTGAGGGGAAAGCTGTAACTCTGTTAGATGAATTAACAGAACAGGAAGCAGTTTCTCAGAAAGCTTCTTTCTCCTTTCTATCGGAGGATATTTCCTCTGGCCCTCTAGTCCTCCAAGGGATCTGAAATATAAGTTCTCAGATTCCACAGAAATAAGGCTAGCAAACAGATCCACGAAATACAGCTGTAACTCTGTGAGTGGAAGTCACACATCACAAAGCAGTTTCTGAGAAAGCCTCTTTCCAGTTTTTCTCTAAAGATATTTACTTTTTCACCATAGCCCTCAATGGTCTTCCAAGTATCACTTTGCAAATTCCACAAGACAATTCTTAGAGAACAGCTTCTTTAGAGGAAAGCCATAATTAGTGAGATGAATTAACAGAACACTAAGCAGTTTCTCAGAAAGCTTCCTTTCCGTTTTTCTCTGAGGATACTTCCTTTTTCACCATAGCCCTCCATGGGCTTCCAAGTATCACTTTGCTAATTCCA
>NW_012099632.1:62902-65487 GCF_000951045.1 Mandrillus leucophaeus
AAGGGATCGGAAATATCAGTTCTCAGATTCCACAGAAATAAGGCTAGCAAAATCTCCATGAAATACAGCTGAAACTCTTTCAGTGGAAGTCACTCATCAAAGCAGTTTCTCAGAAAACTTCTTTCCCGTTTTTCGCTGAGGATATTTTCTTTTTCACCATAGCCCTCTATGGGCTTCCAGATATCACTTTGCCAATTCCACAAGAACAGGCTTAGCGAACGACTTCTTGAGGGAAATCTGTAACTCTGTGAGATGAATTAACAAAACACTTAGCAATTTCTGAGAAAGCTTCTTTCCAATTTTTACCTGAGGATATTCTCTTTTCACCATAGTCCTCCATGGGCTTCCAAATATCACTTTGCCAATTCCACAAGAACAGTCTTAGCGGAAGGCTTCTTGAGAGGAAAGCTGAAATCCTGTGAGATGATTTCACAAAACACAAAGAAGTTTCTCAGAAAACTTCTTTCTCTTTGTTATCGGAGGATATTTCCTTTGGCCCTCTAGTCTTCCAAGGGATCCGAAAGATCAGTTTTCGGATCTCACAGATATAAGGCATGCAAACAGCTCCAGGAAATACAGCTCTAACTCTGTGAGCGGAAGTCACACATCACAAAGCAGTTTCTCAGAAATCTTCTTTCCAGTTTTTCTCTGAGGATGGTTTCTTTTTCACCATAGCCCTCTATGGGCTTCCAAAGATCACTTTGCAAATTCCACAAGAAAAATCTTAGCGAACGCCTTCTTGAGGGGAAAGCTGTAACTCTGAGATGAATTAACAGAACACAAAGCAGTTTCTCAGGAAGCTTCTTTCCAGTTTTTATCCGAGGATATTTTCTTTTTCACCAAAGCCCTCTATGGGCTTCCCAATATCACTTTGCAAATTCCAAAAGAACAGTCTTAGAGAACGGCTTCTTGAGAGGAAAGCTGTAACTCTGTGAGATGAATTAACAGAACACTAAGCAGTTTCTCAGAACGCTTCTTTACAGTTTTTCTCTGAGGATATTTTCTTTTTCAACACAGACCTCCATGGGCTTCCAAATATCACTTTGCCAGTTCCACAAGAACAGTCTTAGCCAAAGGCTTCTTGACGGGAAAGCTGTAACTATGTGAGATGATTCCACAGAACACAAAGAAGTTTCTCGGAAAGCTTCTTTCTCTTTTCAATCGGAGGATATTTTCTTTGGCCCTAGAGTCTTCATGGGATCCGAAACATCAGTTCTCAGATTCCACAGAAATAAGAGCAGGAAACAGCTCCACGAATTACAGCTGTGACTCTGTGAGTGGAAGTCACACATCACAAAGCAGTTTCTCAGAAAGCTTCTTTCCGCTTTTTCTGTGAGGATATTTTCTTTTTCACCATAGCCGTCTATGGTCTTCCAAATATCACTTTGCCAATTCCACAAAAACAGGCTTAGCGAACGGCTTCTTGAGGGGAAGGCTGTAACTCTCTGAGATGAATTAACAGAACACTAAGCAGTTTCTCAGAAAGTTTCTTTCCAGTATTTATCTGAGAATATTTAATTTTTCACCTTAGCCATCCATGGGCTTCCAAATATCACTTTGACAATTCCACAAGAACAGTCTTAGCGAAAGGCTTCTTGAGAGGAAAGCTGTATCTCTGTGAGATGAATTAACAGAACACTAAGCAGTTTCACAGAAAGCTTCTTTCTCTTTTCTATTGGAGTATATTTCCTTTGGCCCTATAGTCTTCCAAGTTACCCGAAATATCAGTTCTCAGATTCCACAGAAATAAGGGTCGAAAACAGCTCCGCGAAATACAGCTGTAACTCTGTGAGTGCAAGTCACACATCACAAAGCAGTTTCTTAGAAAGCTTCTTTCCGGTTTTTCTCTGAGGATATTTTCTTTTTCTCCATAGCCCTCTATGGGCTTCCAAATAAGACTTTGCAAATTCCAAAATAACAGTCTTACCGAACGGTTTCTTGAGGGGAAAGCCGTAACTCCATGACATGAATTAATAGAGCACTAAGCAGTTTCTCAGAAAGATTCTTTCCAGTTTTTCTCTGAGGATATTTTCTTTTTCACCATAGCCCTCCATTGGCTTCCAAATATCACTCTGTAAATTCCACAAGAACAGTCTTAGCGAAAGGCTTCTTGAGGGGAAAGCTGTAACTCTGTGAGATGATTTCACAAAATACAAAGAAGTTTCTCAGAAAGCTTCTTTCTCTTTGCTCTCAGAGGATATTTCCTTTGGCCCTGGAGTTTTCCAAGGGATCGGAAATATCAGTTCTCAGATTCCACAGAAATAAGGCTAGCAATCAGCTCCACGAAATACAGCTGTAACTCTGTGAATGGAAGTCACACATCACAAAGCAGATTCTCAGACAGCTTCTTTCTGATTTTTCTCTGAGGATATTTTCTTTTTCACCCTAGCCCTCTATGGGCTTCCAAATATCACTTTGCAAATTCCACAAGAACAGTCTTAGCGAACGGCTTCTTGAGGGGAAAGCTGTAACTCTGTGAAATGAATTAACAGAACACTAAGGAGATTCTCAGAAAGCTTCCTTCCAGTTTTTCTCTGAGGATATTTTCTTTTTCACCATAGCCCTCCATGGGCTTCCAAATATCA
>NW_012099632.1:65563-67849 GCF_000951045.1 Mandrillus leucophaeus
AGAAGTTTCACGGAAAGCTTCTTTCTCTTTTTTTTGGAGGATATTTCCTCTGGCCCTATAGTCTCCAAGGGATCCGAAATATCAGATCTCATATTCCACAGAAATAAAGCTAGCAAACAGCTCGACGAAATACAACTGTAACTCTGTGAGTGGAAGTCACACATCAGAAAGCAGTTTCTCAGAAAGCTCCTTTCCGGTTTTTCTCTTAGGATATTTTCTTTTTCACCAGAGGCCTCTATGGGCTTCCAAATATCACTTTGCAAATTCCACAGTAACAGTCTTCGCGGACAGCTTCTTGAAAGGAAAGCTGGAACTCTGTGAGATGAATTAACAGAACACTAAGCAGTTTCTGGGAAAGCTTCTTTCCAGCTTTTATCTGAAGTTATTTTCTTTTTCACCATAGCCCTCCATGGGCTTCCAAGTATCACTTTCCCAATTCCAGAAGAACAGTCTTAGCCAAAGGCTTCTTGAGGGGAAAGCTGTAACTCTGTGAGATGATTTCAGAGAACACAAAGAAGTTTGTCAGTAAGCTTCTTTCTCTTTTCTATCGGAGGATATTTCCTTTGGCCCTGAAGTCTTCCAAGGGATCCGAAATATCAGTTCTCACATTACACAGAAATAAGGCTCGAAAACAGCTCCATGAAATACAGCTGTAGCTCTGTGAGTGGAAGACACACATCACAAAGCGGTTTCTCAGAAGATCGTTTCCAGTTTTTCTCTGAGGATAGTTTCTTTTTCACCATACCCCTCTATGGGCTTACAAATATCACTTTGCAAGTTAAACAAGAACAGTCTTAGCGAACAGCTTCTTGAGGGGAAAGCTGTAACTCTGTGAGATGAATTCAGAGAACACAAAGCAGTTTCTCAGAAAGCTTCTTTCCAGTTTTTATCTAAGTATATTTTCTTTTTCCCCATAGCCCTATATGGGCTTCCAATTTCACTTTGCAAATTCACAAGAACAGTCTTAGCGAAGGGCTTCTTGAGAAGTAAGCTGTAACTCTGTGAGATGAATTCACAGAACATAAAGCAGTTTCTCAGAAAGATTCTTTCCAGTTGTTATCTCAAGATATTTTCTTTTTCCCCATAGCCCTCCATGGGCTTCCAAATAGCACTTTGCACAATCCACAAGAACAGTCTTAGCGAAAGGCTTTTTGAGGGGAAAGCTCTAACTCTCTGAGGTGAATTCATAGATCACAAAGAAGTTTCTCAGAAAGCTTCTTTCTCATTTCTATCGGAGGATGTATCCTTTGGCCCTATAGTCTTCGAAGGGATCCCAAATATGAGTTCTCAGATTCCACAGAAATAAGGCTAGCAAACAGCTCCACGAATGACATCTGTAACTCAGTGAGTGGAAGTCACACATCACAAAGCAGTTTCTCTGAAAGCTTCTTTCCAGTTTTTATGTGAGGATATTTTCTTTTTCACCATACCCCTCTATGAGCTTCCAAATATCACTTTTTAAATTACACAAGAACAGTCTTAGTGAACGGCTTCTTGAGGGGAAAGCTGTAACTCTGTGAGATGAATTCACAGATCACAAAGGGGTTTCTCAGAAAGTTTCTATCTCATTTCTATCGGACGATATTTCCATTAGTCCCACAGTCTTCCAAGGGATCCAAAATATCATTTCTCAGATTCCACAGAAATAAGGCTAGCAAACTGCTCCACGAAAAACAGCTGTACCTCAGTGAGTGGAAGTCACACATCACAAAGCATTTTCTCAGAAAGCTTCCTTCCAATTTTCATCGGAGAATATTTTCTTTTTCACCATACCCCTCTTTGGGCTTCCAAATATCAGTTTGCAAATTCCCCAAGAACAGTCTTAGTGAACGGCTTCTTGAGGGGAAAGCTGTAACTCTCTGAAATGAATTCATAGAACACAAAGCAGTTTCTCAGAAAGCTTCCTTACAGTTTTTATCTGAGGATATTTTCTTTTTCCCCATTGCCCTCCAAGGGATTCCAAATATCACTTTGCATATTCCACAAGAACAGTTCTAGCGAAAGGCTTCTTGAGGGGAAAGCTGTAAGTCTGTGACATGAATTCACAGATCGCAAAGGAGTTTCTGAGAAAGCTTCTTTCTCATTTCTATTGGAGGGTACTTCCTTTGACCCTATAGTCTTCCAAGGCATCTGAAATATCAGTTCTCAGATTCCACAGAAATAAGGCTAACCAACAGCTGCACGAAATACACCTGTAACTCAGTGAGTGGAAATCACACACCACAAAGCAGATTCTCAGAAAGCTTCTCTCCAGTTTTTATCTGAGTATATTTTCTTTTTCACCAT
>NW_012099632.1:70029-76431 GCF_000951045.1 Mandrillus leucophaeus
CCATAGCCCTCCATGGGCTTCCAAATAGCACTTTGCACAATCCACAAGAACAGTCTTAGCGAAAGGCTTTTTGAGGGGAAAGCTCTAACTCTCTGAGGTGAATTCATAGATCACAAAGAAGTTTCTCAGAAAGCTTCTTTCTCATTTCTATCGGAGGATGTATCCTTTGGCCCTATAGTCTTCGAAGGGATCCCAAATATGAGTTCTCAGATTCCACAGAAATAAGGCTAGCAAACAGCTCCACGAATGACATCTGTAACTCAGTGAGTGGAAGTCACACATCACAAAGCAGTTTCTCTGAAAGCTTCTTTCCAGTTTTTATGTGAGGATATTTTCTTTTTCACCATACCCCTCTATGAGCTTCCAAATATCACTTTTTAAATTACACAAGAACAGTCTTAGTGAACGGCTTCTTGAGGGGAAAGCTGTAACTCTGTGAGATGAATTCACAGATCACAAAGGGGTTTCTCAGAAAGTTTCTATCTCATTTCTATCGGACGATATTTCCATTAGTCCCACAGTCTTCCAAGGGATCCAAAATATCATTTCTCAGATTCCACAGAAATAAGGCTAGCAAACTGCTCCACGAAAAACAGCTGTACCTCAGTGAGTGGAAGTCACACATCACAAAGCATTTTCTCAGAAAGCTTCCTTCCAATTTTCATCGGAGAATATTTTCTTTTTCACCATACCCCTCTTTGGGCTTCCAAATATCAGTTTGCAAATTCCCCAAGAACAGTCTTAGTGAACGGCTTCTTGAGGGGAAAGCTGTAACTCTCTGAAATGAATTCATAGAACACAAAGCAGTTTCTCAGAAAGCTTCCTTACAGTTTTTATCTGAGGATATTTTCTTTTTCCCCATTGCCCTCCAAGGGATTCCAAATATCACTTTGCATATTCCACAAGAACAGTTCTAGCGAAAGGCTTCTTGAGGGGAAAGCTGTAAGTCTGTGACATGAATTCACAGATCGCAAAGGAGTTTCTGAGAAAGCTTCTTTCTCATTTCTATTGGAGGGTACTTCCTTTGACCCTATAGTCTTCCAAGGCATCTGAAATATCAGTTCTCAGATTCCACAGAAATAAGGCTAACCAACAGCTGCACGAAATACACCTGTAACTCAGTGAGTGGAAATCACACACCACAAAGCAGATTCTCAGAAAGCTTCTCTCCAGTTTTTATCTGAGTATATTTTCTTTTTCACCATTGCCCTCTATGGGCTTCCAAATATCACTTTGAAAATTCCCCAAGAACAGTCTTTGCGAAAGGCTTCCTGAGGGGAAAGCTGTAACTCAGGAAGGAATTCACAGATCAGATAGAAGTTTCTCAGAAAGCTTCTTTCTCATTACTATCAGAGGAGATTTCTTTTGACCCTATAGTCTTCCAAGGAATCCGAAATACAGGGTCTCAGATTGCACGGAAAAAAAGGTTAGCAAACAGCTCCACGATATACAGCTGTAACTCAGTGAGTGGAAGTCACACATCACAAAGCAGTTTCTCAGAAAGCTTCCTTCCATTTTTTATCTGAGGATATTTTCTTTTTCCCCATAGCCTTCTATGGTCTTTCAAATATCACTTTGCATATTCCACAAGAACAGTCTTAGCGAAAGGCTTCTTGAGGTGAAATCTGTAACTCTGTGAGATGAATTCACAGATCACAAAGAAGTTTTTCAGAAAGCTGCTATCTCATTTCTATCAAAGGATATTTTCTTTGACCCTATTGTCTTCCAAGGCATTCGATATATCAGTTCTCAAATTCCACAGAAATAAGACTTAGAAACAACTCCACGAAATGCAGCTGTAGCTCAGTCAGTGGAAATCACACATCACAAAGCAGTGTCTCAGAAAGCTTCTCTCCAGTTTTTATCAGAGGATATTTCCTTTTTTACCACAGCCCTCCATGGGCTTTCAAATACCACTTTCCAAATTCTACAAGAACAGTATTAGCGAAAGGCTTCTTGAGGGGAAAGCTGTAACTCTGTGAGATGAATTCACAGATCACAAAGAGGTTTCTCAGAAAGTTTTTTCTCATTTCTATCGGAGGATATTTCCTTTGGCCCTATAGTTTTCCAAGGGATCCGACATAGCAGTTCTCAGGTTCCACAGAAAGAAGACCAGCAAACACCTTCACGAAATACAGCTGTAACTCAGTGAGGAAATCCCACATCACAAAGCAGTTTCTAGGAAAACTTCTTTGCAGTTTTCATCGTAGGATATTTTCTTTTACACCATAGTACTCTAAGGTCTTCCAAATATGACTTTCCAAATTCCACAAGAACAGTCTTAGCGAACGGCTTCCTGAGGAGAAAGCTGTAACTCTGTGAGATGAATTCAAAGAACACTAAGGAGTTTCTCAGAAAGCTTCTTTCCAGTTTTTCTCTGAGGATATTTTCTTTTTTCCCATAACCCTCCATGGGCTTCCAAATATCACTTTGCAATTTCCACTACAACAGTCTTAGCGAAAGGCTTCTGGAAGTGAAACATGTAACTCTGTGAGATGAATTCACAGATCACAAAGAAGTTTCTCAGAAAGCTTCTATCTCATTTCTATCGGAGGATATTTCCTTTGGCCCTATTGTCTTCCAAGGTATCCGATATGTCAGTTCTCAGATTCCACAGAAATAAGGCTTACAAGCAGCTCCACGAAATACAGCTGTAACTCAGTGAGTGGAAATCAAACATCACAAAACAGTTCCTCAGAAGTCGTCTTTCTGTTTTTTACCTGAAGATATTTTCTTTTTCACCATAGTCCTCTATGGGCTTCCAAATATCACTTTGCAAATTCCACAAGAACAGTCTTAGCACATGGCTTCTTGAGGGGAAAGCTGTAACTCTGTGAGATGAACGTACAGAACTCAAAGTAACTTCTGAGAAAGCTTCTTTCCAGTTTTTATCTGAGGATATTTTCTTCTTCCCCATAGCCCTCCATGGTCTTCCAAATATCACTTTGCAAATTCCACAAGAACAGTCTTAGGGAAAGGCTTCTTGAGGGGAAAGGTGTAATTTTGTGAGATGAATTCACAGATCACAAAGAAGTTTCTCAGAAAGCTTCTTTCTCATTTCTATCGGAGGAAATTTCCTTTGGCCCTTTAGTCTTCCAAGGGATCCAAAATATCAGTTCTCAGATTCCACAGAAATAAGGCTAGCAAACAGCATACAGCTGTAAATCAGTGAGTGGAAGTCACACATCAGAAAGCAGTTTCTCTGAAAGCTTCTTTCCAGTTTTCAACGGACGATATTTTCTTTTTCACCGTAGCCGTCTTTGGGCTTCCAAATATCACTTTACAAATTGCAAAAGGACAGCCTTAGCGAACGCCTTCTTCAGGTTAAACCTGTAACTGTGAGATGAGTTCACAGAACACAAAGCAGTTTCTAAGAAAGCTTCTTTCCAGTTTTTATCTGAGGATATTTTCGTTTTCCCCTTACCCTCCATGGGGTTTCAAATATCAGTTTGCAAATTCCACAAGAACAGTCTTAGCGAAAGGCTTCCTGAGGGGAAAGCTGTAACTCAGGGAGGAATTCACAGATCAGAAAGAATTTCTCAGAAAGCTTATTTCTCATTTCTATCAGAGGATAGTTCCTTTGGCCCTATTGTCTTCCAAGGGATCCGAAATATCAGTTATCAGATTCCACAGAAATAAGCCTAACAAACAGTTCCACGAAATACAGCTGTAACTCAGTGAGTGGAAGTCACACATCACAAAGCAGTTTCTCAGAAAGCTTCTTTCCAGTTTTCATCGGAGGATATTTTCTTTTTCCCCATAGCCCTCTAATGGCTTCCAAATATTACCTTGCAAATTCCACAAGAACAGTCTTAGCGAACGGCTTCTTGAGGGGAAACCTGTAACTCTGTGAGATGAATTCACAGAACACAAAGCAGTTTCCCAGAAAGCTTCTTTCCAGTTTTTATCTCTGGATATTTTCTTTTTCCCCCTAGCCCTCCATGGGCTTCCAAATATCACTTTGCAAAATCCACAAGAACAGTCTTAGTGAACGGCTTCCGGAGTTGAAAGCTGTAAGTCTGTGAGATGAATTCACAGATCACTAAGAGGTTTCTCAGAAAGCTTCTATCTCATTTCTATTGGAGGATATTTCCGTTGGCCCGAGAGTCTTCCAAGGGATCTGAAATATCAGTTCTCAGATTCCACAGAAATAAGGCTAGCAGACAGATCCACGAAATACAGCTGTAACTCAGTGAGTGGAAATCACACATCACAAAGCACTTTCTCTGAAAGCTTCTTTCCAGTTTTTATCTGAGAATATTTTCTTTTTCCTCATAGCCCTCCATGGGCTTCCAAATATCACTTTGCAAATTCCACAAGAACAGTCTTAGCGAACGGCTTCTTGAGGGGAAAGCTGTAACTCTGTGAGATGAATTCACAGAACACCAAGCAGTTTCACAGAAAGCTTATTTTCAGTTTTTATCTGAGGATATTTTCTTTTACCCCATTGACTTCCATGGGCTTCCAAGTATCACTTTGGAAATTCCAGAAGGACAGTCTTAGCGAAAGGCTTCTTGAGGGAAAAACTGTAACTCTCTGAGATGAATTCACAGATCACAAAGATGTTTCTTAGGAAGCTTCTGTCTCATTCTAAGGAAGGATATTTCCTTTGTCCCTATAATCTTCCTAGGGATCCGAAACATCAGTTCTCAGTTTCCACAGAAACACGGCTAGCAAACAGCTCCACGAAATACAGCTGTAACTCAGTGAGTGGAAGTCACACATCACAATGCAGTTTCTCAGAAAGCTTCCTTCCAGTTTTTTTGTGAGGATATTTTCTTTTTCACCATAGCCCTCTATGTGATTCCAAATATCATTTTGCAAATTCCACAAGAACAGTCTTAGCAAACGGCTTCTTGAGGGAAAAGCTGTAACTCTGTGAGATGAATTCACAGAACACAAAGCAGTTCCTTAGAAAGCTTCTTTCCAGTTTTTATCTGAGGACATTTTCTTTTTCCCCATAGCCTTCTATGGGCTTCCAAATATCATTTTGCAAATTCCACAAGAACAGTCTTATCGAACAGCTTCTTGAGGGAAAGGCTGTAACTCTGTGAGATGAATTCACAGAACACAAAGCAGTTTTTCAGAAAGCTCCTTTCCAGTTTTTATCTGAGGATATTTTCTTTTACACCGTAGCCCTCCGTCGCTTCCAAATATCACTTTGCAAATTTCACAATGAGTCTTACCGAAAGGCTTCTTGAGGAGAAAGCTTCAACTCTGTGAGATGAATTTACAGGTGACAAAGAGGTTTCTCAAAAAGCTTCTTTCTCATTTCTATCGGAGGATATTTCCTTTGGCCCTATAGTCTTTCAAAGGATTCGATATATCAGTTATCACATTCCACTGGAATAAGGCAAGCAAACTGCTCCACGAAATACAGCTGTAACTCAGTGAGTGAAGTCACACATCAGAAAGCAGTTTCTCAGAAAGCTTCTTTCCAGTTTTTATCTGAGGATATTTTCTTTTTCCCCATAGACCTCCATGCGCTTCCAAATATCACTTTAAAAATTCCACAAGAATAGTCTTAGCGAAAGGCTTCTTGAAGGAAAGCTGTAACTCTGTTAGATGAATTCAGAGATCACAAAGAAGTTTCTCAGAAAGCTTCTTTCTCATTTATATCGGAGAATATTTCCTTTGGCCCTGTAGTCTTCCAAGGGATCCGAAATATCAGTTCTCAGATGTCACAGAAATAAGGCTTGCAAACTGCTCCACGAAATAGAGCTGTAACTCAGTGAGTGTAAGTCACACATCACAAAGCAGTTTCTCCAAAAGCTTCTTTCCAGTTTTTTTTTAAATTAATTTATTATTATTCTTTAAGTTGTAGGGTACATGTGCATAATGTGCAGGTTTTTTACATGTGTATACTTGTGCCATGTTGGTGTGCTGCACCCATCAACTCGTCATTTACATCAGGTATAACTCACAATGAAATCCCTCCACCCTCCCCCATCTCCATGATAGGCCCTGATGTGTAATGTTCCCCTCCCTGAGTCCAAGTGGTCTCATTGTTCAGTTCCCACCTATGAGTGAGAACATGCGGTGTTTGGTTTTCTGTTCTTGTGATAGTTTGCTAAGAATGATGGTTTCCAGCTGCATCCATGTCCCTACAAAGGACACAAACTCATCCTTTTTTATGGCTGCAGAGTATTCCATGGTGTATATGTGCCACATTTTCTTAACCCAATCTGTCACTGATGGACATTTGGGTTGATTCCAAGCCTTTGCTATTGTGAATAATGCTGCAATAAACATACGTGTGCATGTGTCTTTATAGCAGCATAATTTATAATCCTTTGGGTATATACCAGTAATGGGATGGCTGGGTCATATGGTACATCTAGTTCTAGATCCTTGAGGAATCGCCATACTGTTTTCCATAATGGTTGAACTAGTTTCCAATCC
>NW_012099632.1:78335-78815 GCF_000951045.1 Mandrillus leucophaeus
TCTTCTAGATTTTCCAGTTTATTTGCGTAGAGGTGTTTATAGTATTCTCTGATGGTAGTTTGTATTTCTGTGGGGTCGGTTGTGATATCCCCTTTTTCATTTTTAATTGAGTCGATTTGATTCTTCTCTCTTTTCTTCTTTATTAGTCTTGCTAGTGGTCTGTCAATTTTGTTGATCTTTTCAAAAAACCAGGCAGGGCGGAGCAGGATGGCCGAATAGGAACAGCTCCAGTCTCCAACTCCCAGCACGAGTGACACAGAAGATCGGTGATTTCTGTATTTTCAACTGAGGTACTGAGTTCATCTCACTGGGGAGTGCCGGACGATCGGTGCTGGTCAGCTCCTGCAGCCCGACCAGCGAGAGCTGAAGCAGGGCGAAGCATTGACTCACCTGGGAAGCGCAAGTGGGAAGGGAATCCCTTTTCCTAGCCAGGGGAACTGAGACACACAACACCTGGAAAATCGGGTAACTCCCACCCCA
>NW_012099632.1:78865-79220 GCF_000951045.1 Mandrillus leucophaeus
AACACAAAGAAGTTTCTCAGATACCTTCTTTCTCCTAGTTAGGAGAGAATATTTCCTGTGGCTCTGTAGTCTTCAAAGGAATCCGAAAAATCACTTCTCAGATTCCACAGAAATAAGGCGAGCAAACAGATCCACAAAATACAGATGTAACTCTGTGAGTGAAAGTCACACATCACAAAGCAGTTTCTCAGAGAGCTTCATTCCATTTTTTCCCTAAGGACATATCATTTTTCACCATAGCCCTCTATGGGCTTCCAAATACCACTTGAAAATTCCACAAGAACAGGCTTAAGAACGTCTTCTTGAAGGGAAATCTGTAAATCTGTGAGAGGAAAATTCCACAAGAACAGGCTTA
>NW_012099632.1:79270-79931 GCF_000951045.1 Mandrillus leucophaeus
TGTAACTCTGTGAGATGATTTCACAGAACACAAAGAAGTTTCTCAGAAAGCTTCTTTCCCTTTGTTATCGGAGGATATTTCCATTGGCCCTATTGTCTTCAAAGGGATCCGAAATATCAGTTCTCAGATTCCACAGAAATAAAGCTAGGAAACAGATCCACGAAATAAAGATGTAACCCTGTGAGTGGAAGTCACACATCACAAAGCAGTTTCTCAGAAAGCTTCTTTCCAGTTTTTCTCTGAGCATATTTTCTTTTTCACCATAGCCCACTGTGAGATTCCAAATATTACTTTGAAAATTCCACAAGAATAGGCTTAGAGAGAGGCTTCTTGAGAGGAAAGCTGTAACTGTGCGAGATGAATCAACTGAACTCTAAGCACTTTCTCAGAAACCTTCTTTCCAGATTTCATCCGAGGATATTTCCTTTTTCACCGTAGCCCTCTAAGGGCATCGAAATATCACTTTGAAAATTCCACAAGAACAGGCTTAGCGAAACGCTTCTTGAGGGGAAAGCTGTAACTCTGTGAGATGATTTCACAGAACACAAAGTAGTTTCTCAGAAAGCTTCGTTCTCTTTGCTATCGGAGGATATTTCCTTTGGCCCTATAGTCTTCCAAGGGATACGAAATATCAGTTCTCAGATTCCACAGAAATAAGACT
>NW_012099632.1:80141-80376 GCF_000951045.1 Mandrillus leucophaeus
AAAGCTGTAACTCTGTGAGATGAATTAACGGAACACTAAGGAGTTTCTGAGAAATCTTCTTTCCAGATTTAATCTGAGGATATTTCCTTTTTCGCCGTAGCCCTCTATGAGCATCGAAGTATCACTTTTTAAATTCCACAAGAACAGGCTTAGCGAAAGGCTTCTTGAGGGGAAAGCTGTAACTCTGTGAGATGATTTCACGGAACACAAAGAATTTTCTCAGAAAGCTTCTTTC
>NW_012099632.1:81509-83956 GCF_000951045.1 Mandrillus leucophaeus
TTCTTTCCAGATTTCATCTGAGGATATTTCCTTCTTCACCGTAGCACTCTATGGGCATCGAAATATCACTTTGAAATTTCCACAAGAACAGGCTTAGAGAAAGGCTTCTTGAGGGGAAAGCTGTAACTCTGTGAGATGATTTCACAGAACACAAAGTAGTTTCTCAGAAAGCTTCGTTCTCTTTGCTATCGAAGGATATTTCCTTTGCCCTTATAGTCAACAAAGGGATCCGAAATATCAGTTCTCAGATTCCAAAGAAATAAGGCTACCAAACAGATTCACGAAATACAGATGTAACTCTTTGATTGGAAGTCACACATCACAAAGCAGTTTCTCAGAAAGCTTCATTCCAGTTTTTCCCTGAGGATATATATTTTTTCACCATAGCCCACTACGGGCTTCCAAATATCACTTTGCAAATTCCACAAGAACAAGCCTAGTGAACGGCTTCCTGAGGGGAAACCTCGGACTCTGTGAGACGAATTAGCAGAACACTAAGCAGTTTCTCAGAAACTTTCTTTCCAGATTTCATCCGAGGATATTTCCTTTTTCACCGTAGCCCTCTATGGGCGTCGAAATATCACTTTGCAAATTCCACAAGAAGAGGCTTAAGGAAAGGCTTCTTGAGGGGAAAGCTGTAACTCTGTGAGATGTTTTCACAGAACCCAAAGAAGGTTCTCAGAAAGCTTCTTTCTCTTTGTTATTTATCGGTGGATATTTCCTTTGGCCCTATAGTCTTCAAAGGGATCCGAAATATCAGTTTTCAGATTCCACAGAAATAAGGCTAGCAAACAGATCCACGAAACAGAGATGTAACTCTGTGAGTGGAAGTCACACATCACAAAGCACTTTCTCAGAAAGCTTCTTTCCTAATTTTCTCTTAGGATATTTTCTTTTTCACCATAGCCCTCTTTGGGCTTCCAAATATCACTTTGCAAATTCCACAAGGATAGGCTTAGAGAGAGGCTTCTGGAGGAGATAGCTCTAACTCTATGAGATGAATTAGCAGAACACTAAGCAGATTCTCAGAAAGCTTCTTTCCAGATTTCATCCGAGGATATTTCCTTTTTCACGGTAGCCCTCTATGGTCATAGAAATATCGCTTTGCAAATTCCACAAGAACACGCTTAGCCAAAGGCTTCTTGAGGAGAAAGCTGTAATTCTGTGAGATGATTTCGCAGGACACAAAGAAGTTTCTCAGAAAGCTTCTTTCTCTTTGTTATTCGAGGATATTTCCTTTGGCCGTATAGTCTTCCAAGGGATCCGAAATATCAGTTCTCAGATTCCACAGAAATAAGGCTAGCAAACAGGTCCACGAACTACAGATGTAACACTGTGAGTGGAAGTCACACATCACAAAGCAGTTTCTCAGAAAGATTCTTTCCAGTTTTTTTTTGAGGATATTTTCTTTTGCACCATAGCCCTCTATGGACATGCGAATATCACTTTGCCAATTCCACAAGAACAGGCTTTGCGAGCGGCTTCTGGAGGGGAAAGCTGTAACCCTGTGAGATGAATTAACAGAACACTAAGAAGTTTCTCAAAAGGTTCTTTCCACATTTCATCCGAGGATATTTCCTTTTTCACTGAAGCCCTCTATGGGCATTGAAATATCACTTTGGAAATTCCACAAGAACAGGTTTAGCGAAACGCTTCTTGAGGGGAAAGATGTAACTCTGTGAGATGATTTCACAGGACACAAAGAGGTTTCTCAGAAAACTTCTTTCTCTTTGTTATTGGAGGATATTTCCTTTTGGCCCTTTAGTGTTTCAAGGGATCCGAAATATCAGTTCTCAGATTCCAAAGAAATAAGACTAGCAAACAGATCCAGAAAATACAGAGGTAACTCTGTGAGTGGAAGTCACACATCACAAATCAGTTTCTCAGAAGGCTTCTTTCCTGTTTTTCTCTGAGGATATTTTGTTTTTCACCATAGCGCTCTCTGGGCTTCCAAATATCACTTTGTAAATTCCACAAGAGCAGGCTTAGTGAACGGCTTCTTGAGGGGAAAGCTGTAACTCTGTGAGATGAATTAACAGAACACTAAGCAGTTTCTCAGAAAGCCTCTTTCCAGATTTCATTCCAGGATATTTCCTTTTTCACAGTAGCCCTCTATGGGCATCGAAATATCACTTTGCATATTCCACAAGAACAGGCTTAGTGAAAGGCTTCTTGAGAGGAAAGCTGTAACTCTGTGAGATGATTTCACAGAACACAAAGAAGTTTCTGAGAAAGCTTCGTTCTCTTTGCTATCAGAGGTTATTTCCTTTGGCCCTATAGTCACCAAAAGGATCCGAAATATCAGTTCCCAGATTCCAAAGAAGTAAGGCTACCAAACAGTTCCACGAAATACAGATGTAACTCTGTGAGTGGAAGTGACACATCACAAAGCAGTTTCTCAGAAAGCTTCATTCCAGTTTTTCCCTGAGGATATTTTTTTTTTCACC
>NW_012099632.1:84283-85595 GCF_000951045.1 Mandrillus leucophaeus
TGTAACTCTGTGAGATGAATTAACAGAACACTAAGCAGTTTCTCAGAAACCTTTTTTCCAGATTTCATCTCAGGAGATTTCCTTTTTCACCGTAGCCCTCTATGGGCATCGAAATATCAATTTGCAGTTTAGACAAGAACAGGCTTAGCGAAAGGCTTCTTGAGGGTAAAGCTGTAACTCTGTGAGATGATTTCACAGAACTCAAAGAAGTTTCTCAGAAAGATTCTTTCTCTTTTTTTATTGTAGGATATTTCCTTTGGCCCTATAGTCTTCCAAGGGATACGAAATATCAGTTCTCAGATTCCACAGAAATAATGCCAGCAAACAGATCCACGAAATACAGCTGTAACTCTGTGAGTGGAAGTCACACATCACAAAGCAGTTTCTCAGAAAGCTTCTTTCCAATTTTTATCTGAGGATATTTTCCTTTTCACCATAGCCCTCTATGGGCTTCCAAATATCACTTTGCAAATTCCACAGGAACAGGCTTAGTGAACGGCTTCTTGAGGGGAAAGCTGTAACGCTGTGAGATGAATAAAAGAACACTAAGTAGTTTCTCAGAAAGCTCATTTCCAGTTTTCATCTGAGGATATTTCCTTTCTCACCATAGCCCTCCATGGGCTTCCAAATATCACTCTTCAAATTCCACAAGAACAGTCTTAGCGAACGGTTTCCTGAGGGAAAAGCTGTAACTCTGTGACATGATTTCACAGAACACAAAGGAGTTTTTCAGAAAGCTTCTTTGTCTTTGTTATGGGAGGATATTTCCTTAGGCCCTATAGTCTTCAAACGGATCCGAAATATCCTTTCTGAGATTCCACAGAAATAATGCTAGCAAACAGATCCCTGAAATACAGCTGTAACTCTGTGACTGGTAGTCACACATCACAAAGCAGTTTCTCAGAAAGCTTCTTTCCTATTTTTCTCTGAGAATATTTTCTTTTTCACCATAGCCCGCTATGGGCTTCCAAATATCACTTTACAAATTCCACAAGAACAGGCTTAGCGAACGACTTCTTGAGGGGAAAGCTGTAACTCTGTGAGATGAATAACAGAACACTAAGCAGTTTCTCAGAAAGCTCATTTCCACTTTTCATCTGAGGATATTTCCCTTCTCACCATAGCCCTCCATGGGCTTCCAAATATCACTTTTCAAATTCTACAAGAACATTCTTAGCGAAAGGCTTCTTGAAGGAAAAGCTGTAACTCTGTGACATGATTTCATGGAACACAAAGGAATTTTTCCGAAAGCTTCTTTCTCTTTGTTATCGGAGGATATTTCTTTGGCCCTATAGTCTTCAAAGGGATCCGA
>NW_012099632.1:85645-86277 GCF_000951045.1 Mandrillus leucophaeus
TTTCCTTTGGCCCTATACTCTTCAAAGGGATCCGAAATATCAGTTCTCAGATTCCACAGAAATAAGGCTAGCAAACAGTTCCACGAAATACAGCTGTACATCTGTGAGTGGAAGTCACACATCACAAAGCAGTTTCTCAGAAAGCTTCTTTCCAGTTTTTCTCTGAGGATATTTTCTTTTCCACCACAGCATTCTTTGGGCTTCCAAATATCACTTTGCAAATTCCACAAGAAGAGTGTGAGCGAACGGCTTCTTGAAGGGAAACCTGTAACTCTGTGACATGAATTAACAGAACACTAAGCAGTTTGTCAGAAACCTTCCTTCCAGTTTTCATCTGAAGATATTTCCTTTTTTACCTAGCCCTCCAAGGGCTTCCAATTATCACTTTGCAATTCCACAAGAACAGTCTTAGCGAAAGGCGTCTTGAGAGGAAAGCTGAAAATCTGTGAGATGATTTCACAAAACACAAAGGAGTTTCTCAGAAAGCTTCTTTCTCTTTGTTATCGGAGGATATTTCCTTTGGCCCTATAGTCTTCAATGGTATCCGAAATATCCGTTCTCAGATTCCACAGAAATAAAGCTAGCAAAGAGATCAACGAAATACAGCTGTAACTCTGTGAGTGGAAGTCACA
>NW_012099632.1:86445-86701 GCF_000951045.1 Mandrillus leucophaeus
GGCTTCTTGAGTGGAAAGCTGTAACACTGTGAGATGAATAACAGAACACTAAGCAGCCTCTCACAAAG
Organism: Mandrillus leucophaeus; assembly: GCF_000951045.1. Taxonomy (NCBI): domain Eukaryota; kingdom Metazoa; phylum Chordata; class Mammalia; order Primates; family Cercopithecidae; genus Mandrillus; species Mandrillus leucophaeus. Next base: position 86,514 of record NW_012099632.1, read on the forward strand.
CTTCTTTCCAGTTTTCCTCTGAGGATATTTCCTTTTTCACCATAGCCCTCCATGAGCTTCCGAATATCACTTTGCAAATTCCACAAGAAAAGTCTTAGCGAAAGGCTTCTTGAGGGGTAAGCTGTAACTCTGTGACATGATTTGACAGAACACGAAGGAGTTTCTCAGAAAGCTTCTTTCTCTTTGTT
>NW_012099632.1:87000-90207 GCF_000951045.1 Mandrillus leucophaeus
AACAGAACACTAAGCAGTTTCTCAGAAAGCTCATTTCCAGTTTTCATCTGAGAATATTTACTTTCTCACCATAGCCCTCCATGGGCTTTCAAATATCACTTTTCAAATTCCACAAGAACAGTCTTAGCGAACGTCTTCTTAAGTGAAAAGCTGTAACTCTGTGACTTGATATCACAGAACACAAAGGAGTTTTTCAGAAAGCTTCTTTCTCTTTGTTATCGGAGGATTTTTCCTTTGGCCCTATACTCTTCAAAGGGATCCGAAATATCAGTTCTCAGATTCCACAGAAATAAGGCTAGCAAACAGTTCCACGAAATACAGCTGTAACTCTGAGAGTGGAAGTCGCACATCACAAAGCAGTTTCTCAGAAAGCTTCTTTCCAGTTTTTCTCTGAGGATATTTTGTTTTTCACCATAGCCCTCCATGGGCTTCCCAATATCACTTTGCAAATTCCACAAGAACAGTCTTAGTGAAAGGCTTCTTGAGGGGAAAGGTGGAACTCTGTGAGATGATTTCACGCAACACAAAGGAGTTCCTCAGAAAGCTTCTTTCTCTTTGTTATGGGAGGATATTTCCCTTTGCCCTATAGTCTACAAAGGTATCCGAAATATCAGTTCTCAGATTCCACAGAAATAAGTATAGCAAACAGATCCACGAAATACAGCAGTACCTCTCTGAGTGGAATTCACACATCACAATGCAGTTTCTCAGAAAGCCTCTTTCCAGTTTTTCTTTGAGGATACTTTCTTTTTCCCCATTGCCCTCAATGGGCTTTCAAATATCACTTTGCAAATTCCACAAGAACAGGATTAGCAAACGGCTTCTTCAAGGGAAAGCTTTAACTCTCTGACATGAATTCACAGAACATGAAGCAGTTTCTGAGAAAACTTCTTTCCAGTTTTCATCTGAGGATATTTTCTTTTTTCCCCATAGCCCTCCATGGGCTTCCAAATATCACTGTGCAAATTCCACAAGAACACTCTTAACGAAAGGGTTCCTGAGAGGAAAGAGGTAACTCTGTGAGATGAATTCACAGATCACAAAAAGTTTCTCACAAAACTTCCTTCCCATTTCTATCGGAGGATATTTCCTTTAGCCCTATGGTCTTTCAAAATAACCGAAATATCAGTTCTCAGATTCCACAGAAATAAGGGTAGCAAACATCTCCACGAATTACAGCTGTAACTCAGTGTGTGGAAGTCACACATCACAAAGCATTTTCTTAGAAAGCTTCTTTCCAGTTTTTATCTGAGGATATTTTCTGTTTCCCCAGAGCCCTCTATGGGCTTCCAAATATCACTTTCCCAATTCAACAAGAACAGTCTTAGTGAACGGTTCTTGAGAGGATAGCTGTAACTCGGTAAGATGAATTCACAAAACACAAAGCAGTTTCTGAGAAAGCTCCTTTCTCATTTCTATCGGAGGATATTTCTTTGGCCCTATAGTCTTTCAAGGGATCCGAAATATCAGTTCTCAACTTCCACAGTAATAAGGCTAGCAAACAGCGCCACGAAATACAGCTGTAACTCAGTGAGTGGAAGTCACACATCACAAAGAAGTTTCTCAGAAAGTTTCTTCCGGTTTTTATTTGAGGCTATTTTCTTTTTCACAATAGCCCTCCATGGACTTCCAAATATGACTGTGAAAATTCCACAAGAACAGGCTTAGGGAACGGCTTCTTCAAGGGAAAGCTGTAACTCTGGGAGATGAATTCAGAGAACTCAAAGCAGTTTTCAGAAAGCTTCATTCCAGTTTTTATCTTTGGATATTTTCTTTTTCATCATAGCCCTCCAAGGCCTTCCAAATATCACTTTGCAAATTCCACAAGAACAGTCTTAGCGAACAGCTTCTTGAGGAGAAAGCTGTAACTCTGTAACTTGAGTTCACATAACACAAAGCAGTTTCTCCGAAAGCTTCTTTCCAGATTTTATCTGAGGATATTTTCTGTTTCCCTATAGCCCTCCAGGGGCTTCCAAATAACAATGTGCCAATTCCACAAGAACAGTCTTAGCGAAAGGCTTCTTGACTGGAAGGCAGTAACTCTGAAAGATGAATTCACAGATCACAAAGAAGTTTCTCAGAAAGCTTCTTTCTCATTTCTAACGGAGGATATTTCCTTTGGCCCTATAGTCTTCCAAGGGATACGAAATATCAGTTCTCAGATTCCACAGAAATGAGGCTCACATACAGCTCCATGAAATACAGCTGTAACTCAGTGAGTGGAAGTCACACATCACAAAGCAGTTTCTCAGAAAGCTTCTTTCCAGTTTTTATCTGAGGATATTTTCTTCTTCACCATGGGCTTCCAAAGCTCCAAGAAATACAGCTGTAACTCAGTGAGTGGAAGTCACACATCACAAAGCAGTTTCTCAGAAAGCTTCTTTCCAGTTTTTATCTGAGGATATTTTCTTTTTCACCATAGCCCATTATGGGCTTCGAAATATCACTTTGAAAATTCCGCAAGAACAGTCTTAGCGAACGGCTTCCTGAGGGGAAAGCTGTAATTCTGTGACATGAATTCACAGAACACAAAGCAGTTTCTCAGAAAGCTTCTTTCCAGTTCTTATCTGAGGATATTTTCTTTTTCACCATAGCCCTCCATGGGCTTCAAATGTCACTTTTGAAATTCCACAAGAACAGTCTTAGCGAAAGGCTACTTGAGAGGAAAGCTGTTATTCTGTGAGATGAATTCACAGATCACAAAGAAATTTCTCACAAAGCTTCTTTCTCATTTCTATCGGAGGGTATTTCCTTTGGCCCTATAGTCTTCCAAGGTGTCCGAAATATCAGTTCTCAGAATCCACAGAAATACGGCTAGCAAACATCTCCACGAAATACAACTGTAACTCAGTGAGTGGAAGTCACATATCACAAAGCAGTTTCTCAGAAATCTTCTTTCCAGTTTTTATGTGAGGATATTTTCTTTTTCACTGTGAGATGAATTCAGAGAACACAAAGCATTTTCTGGGAAAGCTTTTTTCTCATTTCTATCGGAGGATATTTCCTTTGGCTGTATAGTCTTCCAAGATATCCGAAATATGAGTTCTCATATTCCACAGAAATAAGGCCAGCAAACATCTCCACGAAACACAGCTGTAACTCAGTGAGTGGAAGTCACACATCACAAACCAGTTTCTCAGAAAGCCTCTTTCCAGTTTTTCTCTGAGGATATTTTATTTTTCACCATAGCCCTCTATGGGCTTCCAA
>NW_012099632.1:92637-96020 GCF_000951045.1 Mandrillus leucophaeus
TTTTCTTTTTCACCATAGCCCATTATGGGCTTCGAAATATCACTTTGAAAATTCCGCAAGAACAGTCTTAGCGAACGGCTTCCTGAGGGGAAAGCTGTAATTCTGTGACATGAATTCACAGAACACAAAGCAGTTTCTCAGAAAGCTTCTTTCCAGTTCTTATCTGAGGATATTTTCTTTTTCACCATAGCCCTCCATGGGCTTCAAATGTCACTTTTGAAATTCCACAAGAACAGTCTTAGCGAAAGGCTACTTGAGAGGAAAGCTGTTATTCTGTGAGATGAATTCACAGATCACAAAGAAATTTCTCACAAAGCTTCTTTCTCATTTCTATCGGAGGGTATTTCCTTTGGCCCTATAGTCTTCCAAGGTGTCCGAAATATCAGTTCTCAGAATCCACAGAAATACGGCTAGCAAACATCTCCACGAAATACAACTGTAACTCAGTGAGTGGAAGTCACATATCACAAAGCAGTTTCTCAGAAATCTTCTTTCCAGTTTTTATGTGAGGATATTTTCTTTTTCACTGTGAGATGAATTCAGAGAACACAAAGCATTTTCTGGGAAAGCTTTTTTCTCATTTCTATCGGAGGATATTTCCTTTGGCTGTATAGTCTTCCAAGATATCCGAAATATGAGTTCTCATATTCCACAGAAATAAGGCCAGCAAACATCTCCACGAAACACAGCTGTAACTCAGTGAGTGGAAGTCACACATCACAAACCAGTTTCTCAGAAAGCCTCTTTCCAGTTTTTCTCTGAGGATATTTTATTTTTCACCATAGCCCTCTATGGGCTTCCAAAGATGACTTTGCCAATTACACGAAAACAGTCTAATCGAATGCCTTCTTGAGGGGAAATCTGTAACGCTGTGAGTTAAATTCACAGAACACTAAGCAGTTTCTCAGAAAGCTTCTTTCTCATTTATATCGGAGGATATTACTTTGGCCCTAGTGTCCTCCAAGGGATCCGAAATATCAGTTCTCAGAATCCACAGAAATATGGCTAGCAAACATCTCCAGGAAATAGAGCTGTAACTCAGTGAGTGGAAGTCACACATCACAAAGCAGTTTCTCAGAGAGCTTCTTTCCAGTTTTTTTCTGATGATATTTTCTTTTTCACCATAGCCCTCTATGGGCTTCCAAATATCTCTGCCAATTCCAAAAAAACAGTCTTAGCGAAAGTCTTCTTGAGGTGAAAGCTGTAACTCTGTGAGATGTATTTACACAACACAAAGCAGTTTCTCCGAAAGCTTTTTTCCAGTTTTTATCTGAGGATATTTTCTTTTTCACATAGCCCTCCATGGGCTTCCAAATATGACTTTGCAAATTCCACAAGAACAGTCTTAGCGAAAGTCTTCTTGAGAGGAAAGCTGCAACTCTGTGAGATGAATTCGGAGATCACAAAGAAATTTCTCACAAAGCTTCTTTCTCATTTCCATTGGAGGATATTTCCTTTGGCACTATGGACTTCCAAGGGATCTGAAATATCAGTTCTCATATTCCACTTAAATAAGGCTCTCATAGAGCTCCATGAAATACAGCTGTAACTCAGTGAGTGGAAGTCACATCTCAAAAAGCAGTTTCGCAGAAAACTTCTTTCCAGATTTTATCTGAGAATATTTTCTGTTTCCCCATAGCCCTCTAGGGGCTTCCAAATAACATTGTGCCAATTCCACAAGAACAGTCTTAGCGAAAGGCTTCTTGACTGGAAGGCAGTAACTCTGACAGATGAATTCACAGATCACAAAGAAGTTTCTCAGAAAGCACACATCACAAAGCAGTTTCTCAGAAAGATTCTTTCCTGTTTTTATCTGTGGATATTTTCTTTTTCACCATAGCCCTCTATGGGCTTCGAAATATCACTCTGCCAATGCCACAAGAACAGTCTTAGCGAACGGCTTCTTGAGGGGAAAGCTGTAACTCTGTGTGATGAATTTAAAAAACACAAAGCATTTTCTCAGAGAGCTTCTTTCCAGTTTTCATCTGAGGATATTTTCTTTTTCCCCATAGCCCTCCAAGGTCTTCCAATAGCACTTTGCAAATTCCACAAGAACAGTCTTAGCGAAGGGCTTCATGTGGGTAAAGCTGTAACTCTGTGAGATGAATTCACAGATCACAAAGAAGTTTCTCACAAAGCTTCTTTCTCTTTTTTGTCGGAGGATATTTCCTTTGGCCCTACAGACTTCCAAGAGATCCGAAATCTCAGTTCTCAGATTCCACAGAAATACGGCTAGCAAACATCTCCACAAAATACAGCTTTGACTCAGTGAGTGGAAGTCACACATCACAAAGCAGTTTTTCAGAGAGCTTCTTTCCAGTTTTTATCTGAGGATAATTTCTTTTTCACTGTAGCCATCTATGGGTTTCCAAATATCACTCTGCCAATTCCACAAGAACACTATTAGCGAAAGGCTTCTTGAGGGGAAAGCTGTAACTCAGTGAGATGAATTCAGAGAATACAAAGCAGTTTCTCAGAAACCTTCTTTCCAGTTTTTATCTGAGGATATTTTCTTTTTCACCATAGCCCTCTATGGGCTTCCAAACATCACTGTGCCAATACCACAAGAACAGTCTTAGCGAACGGCTTCTTGAGGGGAAAGCTGTAACTCTGTGAGATGAATTTACAGAACACAAAGCAGTTTCTCCGAAAGCTTCTTTTCAGTGTTTATCTGACGATATTTTCTTTTTCCCCATACCCCTCCATGGGCTTCAAAATATCACTTTGCAAATTCCAAAAGAACAGTCTTAGCGACAGGGTTCGTTAGGGGAAAGCTGTAAGTCTGTGAGATGAATCTACAGAACACAAAGCAGTTTCTCAGAAAGCTTCTTTCCAATTTTATATCTGAGGATATTTTCTTTTTCCGCATTGCCCTCCAGGGACTTCGAAATGTCACTTTGCAAATTCCAAAAGAACAGTCTTAGCGAAAGGCTTATTGAGGGGAAAGCTGTAACTCTGTGAAATGAATTCACAGATCACAAAGAAGTTTCTCAGAAAGCTGCTTTCCCATTTCTATTGGAGGATATTTCCTTTGGCCCTATAGTCTTCCAAGATATGCGAAATATCAGTTCTCAGATTCCACAGAAATAAGGCCACCAAACAGCTCCATGAAATACAGCTGTAACTCAGTGTGTGGTAGTCACACATCACAAAGCAGTTTCTCAGAAAGCTTCTTTGCAGTTTTTATCTGAGGATATTTTCTTTATCACCATAGCCCTCTATGGGCTTCCAAATATCACTTTGCCATTTCAACAAGAACGGTCTTAGCGAACGGTTCTTGAGGGGATACCTGTAACTCTGAGAGATGAATTCACAGAACACAAAGCATTTTCTCAGAAAGCTTCTTTCTCATTTCTTTCGGAGGATATTTCTTTGGCCCTATA
>NW_012099632.1:96088-96305 GCF_000951045.1 Mandrillus leucophaeus
TTAGTTTCTCAGAAAGCTTCTTTCCAGTTTTTCCCGTGAATATTTTCTTTTTCAGTATCGCCCTCTATGGGCTCCCTAATATCACTTTGCAAATTCCACAAGAACAGTCTTAGTGAACGGCTTCTCCAGGGGAAAGCTGTAACTCTGTGACATGAATACACAGAACACAAAGCAGTTTCTCAGAAAGCTTCTTTCCAGTTTTTATCTGAGGATTTTT
>NW_012099632.1:96355-97211 GCF_000951045.1 Mandrillus leucophaeus
TTCTTTCCAGTTTTTATCTGAGGATAATTTCTTTTTCACCTTTGCCCTCCATGGGCATCCAAATATCACTTTGCAAATTCAACAAGAACGGTCTTAGCGAACGGCTGTTTGTGGGAACATCTGTAACTCTGTGAGTTGAATTCAGAGATAACAAAGAAGTTTCTCAGAAAGCATCTTTCTCATTACTATCGGATGATATTTCCTTTGGCCCTATAGTCTTCAAAGCGATCCGAAATATCAGTTCTCAGATTCCACAGAAATAAGGCTTGCAAACAGCGGCACTTAATTCAGCTGTAACTCAATGAGTGGAAGTCACACATCATGACGTAGTTTCTCAGAAAGCTTCTTTCCAGTTTTTACTGGGGATATTTTCTTTTTCATCACAACCCTATATGGGCTTCCAAATATCACTTTGCAAATTCCACTAGAACAGTCTTAGCCAACGGCTTCTTGAGGTGAAAGCTGTAACTCTGTGAGATGAATTCACAGAACACAAAGCAGTTTCTCAGAAAGCTTCCTTCCAGTTTTTATCTGAGGATAATTTCTTTTTCCCCATAGCCCTCCATGGGCTTCCAAATTTCACTTTGCAAATTCCACAAGAACAGTCTTAGCGAAAGCCTTCTTGAGGGGAAAGCAGTAACTCTGTGAGATGAATTCACAGATCACAAAGAAGTTTCTCTGAAAGCTTCCTTCTCATTTCTAACCGAGGATATTTCCTTTGGCCCTATAATTTTCCAAGAGATCCGAAATACCAGTCATCAGATTCCACATTAATAAGGCTAGCAAACAGCTCCACGAAATACAGCTGTAACTCAGTTAGTGGAAGTCACACATCACAGAGCAGTTTCTCAGACCG
>NW_012099632.1:97261-97986 GCF_000951045.1 Mandrillus leucophaeus
TTGGCCCTATAGTCTTCAAAGCGATCCGAAATATCAGTTCTCAGATTCCACAGAAATAAGGCTTGCAAACAGCGGCACTTAATTCAGCTGTAACTGAATGAGTGGAAGTCACACATCACAAAGCAGTTTCTCAGACCGTTTCTTTCCAGTGTTTATCTGAGGATATTTTCTTTTTCACAATAGCCCTCCATGGGCTGTAATATATCACTTGGCAAAATCCACAAGAACTGTATTAATGAAAGTTTTCTTGACGGGAACAGCTGTTACTCTGTGAGATGAATTCACAGATCACAAAGATGTTTCTCAGGAAGCAACTTTCTCATTTTTATCGGAGGTTATTTCCCTTGGCCGTATAGTCTTCCAAGGAATCCGAAATATCAGTTCTCAGATTCCACAGAAATAAGGCTGGCAAACAGCTCCATGAAAAACAGCTGTAAATCAGTGAGTGGAAGTCACACATCACAAAGCAGTTTCTTAGAAAGCTCTTTCCAGTTTTTATCTGAGGATATTTTCTTTTTCTCCATAGCCCTCCATGGGCTTCCAAATATCACTTTGCAAATTCCAGAAGAACAGTCTTAGCGAGAGGCTTTTCGAGGGGAAAGCTGTAATACTGTGAGAGGTATTCACATGTCACAATGAAGTTTTCAGAAAGCTTATTTCTCATTTCTATCGGAGGATATTTCCTTTGGCCCTATAGTCTTCCAAGGGATCTGAAATATCAGTTC
>NW_012099632.1:98036-100488 GCF_000951045.1 Mandrillus leucophaeus
TTCCACGGGATCCGAAATATCCATTCTCAGATTCCACAGAAATAAGGCTAGGAAACAGCTCCACGAAATACATCTGTAACTCAGTGAGTGGAAGTCACACATAACAAAGCTGTTTCTCAGAAAGTTTCTTTTCAGTTTTAATCTGACCATAATTTCTTTTTCACCATAGTCCTCTAAGGGCTTCCAAATATCACTTTGCAAATTCCACAAGAACAGACTTAACGAATGGTTTCTTGAGGTTATAGTGTAACTCTGTGAGATGAATTCACAGAACACAAAGCAGTTTCTCAGAAATCTTCTTTCCAGTTTTTGTCTGAGGATATTTTCTTTTTCCCCATAGCTCTCCATGGGCTTCCAAATATCACTTTGCAAATTCCACAAGAACAGTCTGAGTGAAAGGCTTCCTGAGGCGAAAGCTGTAACTCTGTGAGATGAATTCACAAATCACAAAGAAGTTTCTCAGAAAGCTTCTTTCCAATTTGTATCGGAGGATATTTAATTTGGCCCTATAGTCTTCCAAGGGATCCGAAATATCAGTTCACAGATTCCACATAAATAAGGCTAACAAACAGCTCCACGAAATAGAGCTGTAACTCAGTGAGTGGAAGTCACACATCACGACTTAGTTTCTCAGAAAGCTTCTTTCCAGTTTTTCCGTGAATATTTTCTTTTTCAGTATCGCCCTCTATGCGCTTCCTAATATCACTTTGCAAATTCCACAAGAACAGTCTTAGTGAACGGCTTCTCCAGGGGAAAGCTGTAACTCTGTGACATGAATTCACAGAACACAAAGCAGTTTCTCAGAAAGCTTCTTTCCAGTTTTTATCTGAGGATTTTTTCTTTTTTTCCATAGCCCTCCATGGGCTTCCAAACATCACTTTGCAAATTCCACAAGAACAGTCTTAGCGAAAGGCTTCTTGAGGGGAAAACTGTAACTCTGTGAGATGAATTCACAGATCACAAAGAAATATTTCAGAAAGCTCCTTTCCAATTTGTATTGAAGGATATTTCCTTTGGCCCAATGGTCTTCCAAGGGATCCGAAATATCAGTTCTCAGATTCCACAGAAATAAGGCTAGCAAACAGCTCCACGAAATACAGCTGTAATTCAGTGAGTGGAAGCCACACATCACAACGTAGTTTCTCAGAAAGCTTCTTTCCAATTTTTACTGAGGATATTTTCTTTCTCACCATAGCCTTCTATGGTCTTCCTAATATCACTTTGAAAATTCTAGAAGAACAGTATTAGCAAACGGCTTCTTGAGGGAAAAGGTGCCACTCTGTGAGATGAATTCAGAGAACACAAAGCAGTTTCTCAGAAAGCTTCTTTCCAGTTTTTATCTGAGGATACTTTTTTTTCCCCATAGAGTTCCATGGGCTTCCAAATATCACATTGTAAATTCCACAAGAACAGTCTTAGCGAGAGACTTCATGAGGGTAAAGCTGTAACTCTGTAGATGAATTCACAGATGACAAAGAAGTTTCTCAGAACGCTTCTTTCTGATTTCTATCAGAGGATATTTCCTTTGGCCCTATATTATTCCAAGGGATCCGAAATATCAGTTCTCAGATTCCACAGAAATAACGGTAACAAACAGTTTCACGAAATACAGCTGTAACTCAGTGAGTGGAAGTTCCACATCAAAAAGCAGTTTCTCAGAAAGCTTCTTTCCTGTTTTTATCTGATGATATTTTCTTCTTCACCATGGCCCTCCAAGGGCTTCCAAATATCACTTTGCAAATTCCACAAGAACAGTCTTAGCGAAAGACTTCTTGAGGGGAAAGCTCTAACTCTGTGAGATGAAATTCACATATCACAAAGAAGTTTCTCAGAAAGCTTCTTTCTCATTCCTATCGGAGGATATTTCCTTTGGCCCTATACTCTACCAAAGGATCTGAAACATCAGTTCTCAAATTCCACAGAAATAAGGTTAGCAAACAGCTCCATGAAATACAGCTGTAACTCAGTGTGTGGAAGTCACACATCACAAAGCAGTTTCTCAGAAAGCTTCATTCCAGTTTTTATGTGAGGATATTTTCCTTTTCCCCATAGCCCACTATTTGCTTCCAAATATCACTTTGCAAATTCCAGAAGGACAGTCTTAGCTAACGGCTTCTTGAGGGGAAAGCTGAAACTCTTTGAGATGAATTTACAGAACACAAAGCTGTTTCTCAGAAAGCTTCTTTCCAGTTTTTCTCTGAGGATATTTTATTTTTCCCCATAGCCCTCCATGGGCTTCCAAATATCACTTTGCAAATTCCACAAGAATATTCTTGGCGAAGACCTCTTGAGGGGATAGCTGTAACTCTGTGAGATGAATTCACAGATCACAAAGAACTTTCTCAGAAAGCTTCTTTCTCATTTCTATCGGAGGAATTTTCCTTTGACGCTACAGTCTTCCAAGGTATCCGAAATATTAGTTCTCAGATTCCACAGAAATTATGCTAGCAAA
>NW_012099632.1:105431-107297 GCF_000951045.1 Mandrillus leucophaeus
AAGCAGTTTCTCAGAAAGCTTCTTTCCAGTTCTTATCTGAGGATAATTTCTTTTTCCCCATAGCCCTCCATGGGCTTCCAAATATCACTTTGCAAATTCCACAAGAGCAGGCTTAGCGAAAGGCTTCTGGAGGGGAAAGCAGTAACTCTGCGAGATGAATTCACAGATCACAAAGAAGTTTCTCAGAAAGCTTCTTTCCAATTTGTATCGGTGGATTTTTTTTGGCCCTATAGTCTTCCAAGGGATCCAAAATATCAGTTCTCAGATTCCACAGATAGAATGCTAGCAAACAGCTTCACGAAACTTCTGTAACTCAGTGAGTGTAAGTCATACATCACAAAGCAGTTTCTCGAAAAGCTTCTTTCCAGTGTTTATCTAAGGATATTTTCTTTTTCAACATTGCCATCTATGGGTTTCCAAATATCCTTTTGTAAATTCCACAAGAACAGTCTTGGCGAACGGCTTCTTGAACGGAAAGCTGTAACTCTGTGATATGAATTCACAGAACACAAAGCAGATCTTAGGAAGCTTCTTTCCACGTTTTATCTGAGGATATTTTCTTTTTCCCCATAGCCTTCCACGGGCTTCCAAATATCACTTTGCTAATTCCACAAGAACAGTCTTAGTGAAAGGCTTCTTGAGGGAAAAGCTGTAACTCTGTGAGATGAATTCACAGATCACAAAGAAGTTTCTTGGAAAGCTTCTTTCTCTTTTCTATCGGAGAATATTTACTTTGGCCCTATACTCTTCCAAGGGATCGTAAATATTAGTTCTCAGATTCCACAAAATTAAGACTTGCAAGGAGCTCCACGAAATACAGCTGTAACTCAGTGATTGGCCGTCACACATCACAAAGCAGTTTCTCAGAAAGCTTCTATTGTGTTTTTATCTGAGGATATTTTCTTTTTCACCATAGCCCTCTAAGGGATTCCAAATATATCTTCGCCAATTCCACAAGAACAGTCTTAGCGAACGGCTTCTAGAGGGGAAAGCTGTAACTCTGTAAGACGAATTCACAGAACACAAAGCAGTTCCTCAGAAAGCTTCTTTCCAGTGTTTAAATGAGTATATTTTCTTTTTCCCCATAACCCTCCATGGGCTTCCAAATATCACTTTGCGAATTCCACAAGAACAGTATTAGCGAAAGGCTTCATGAGGGGAAAGCTGTAATTCTGTGAGATGGATTCACAGATCACAAAGAAGTTTCTCAAAAAGCTTCCTTCTCATTTCTATCGCCGGATATTTCCTTTGGCCCTATAGTCTTCCAAGGAATCCGAAATATTAGTTCTCAGATTCCACAGAAATAAGGCTAGCAAACAGCTCCACGAAATACAGCTGTAACTCAGTGAGTGGAAGTCACAAATCATGACGTAGTTTCTCAGAAGTCTTCTTTCCAGTTTTTATCTGAGGATATTTACTTTTTCACCGTAGCCCTCTACGGACTTCCAAATATCACTTTGCCAATTCCACAAGAACAGTCTTAGCGAACGGCTTCTTGAGGGGGAAAGCTGTAGATCTGTGAGATGAATTAACAGAACACAAAGCTGTTTCTCAGGAAGCTTCTTTCCACATTTTATCTGAGGATATTTTCTTTTCCCCATAGCCCTCCATGGGCTTCCAAATATCACTTTGCAAATTCCACAAGACTTAGAGAAAGGTTTCTTGAGAGGAAAGCTGTAACTCTGTGAGATGAATTCACAGATCACAAAGAAGTTTCTCAGAAAGCTTCTTTCTCATTTCTATCGGAGGATATTTCCTTTGGCCCTATAGTCTTCCAAGGGATCGGAAATATCACTTCTCAGATTCCACAGAAATAAGGCTCGCATACAGCTCCACGAAATACAGCCGTAACTCAGTGAGTGGAAG
>NW_012099632.1:107692-108798 GCF_000951045.1 Mandrillus leucophaeus
ATGGGCTTCCAAATATCACTTTGAAAATTCCACAAGAACAGTCTTAGCGAAAGACTTCCTGAGGGGAAAGCTCTAACCCTGTGAGATGAATTCACAGATCACAAAGAAGTTTCTCACAAAGCTTCTTTCTCATTTCTATCAGAGGATATTTCCTTTGGCCCTATAGACTTACAAGAGATCCGAAATATCAGTTATCAGATTCCACAGAAATAAGGCTAGCAAACATCTCAACGAAGTACAGCTGTAACTCAGTGAGTGGAAGTCACACATCACAAAGCAGTTTCTCTGAAAGTCTCTTTCCAGTTTTTCTCTCAGGATATTTTCTTTTTCACCATAGCCCTCTATGGGCTTCCAAATATCTCTTTGCATATTCCGCAAGAACAGTCATAGCGAACGGCTTCTTGAAGGGAAAGCTGTAAGTCTGTGACATGAATTCACAGAACAGAAAGCAGTTTCTCAGAAAGTTTTCTTCCAGATTTATCTGAGGATATTCTCTTTTTCAACATAGACCTCCATGGGCTTCCAAATATCACTTTGCAAATTGCAAGAGAACAGTCTTAACGAAAGAATTCTTGAGGGGTAAGCTCTAACTGTGTGAGATGAATTCACAGATCACAAAGAAGTTTCTCAGAAAGCTTCTTTCTCATTTTTTGAGGATATTTCCTTTGGAACTTTAGTCTTCCAAGGGATCCGAAATATCAGTTCTCAGATTCCACAGAAATAAGGCTCGCATACAGCTCCATGAAAGACAGCTGTAATTCAGTGAGTGGAAGTCATACCTCACAAAGAAGTTTCTCAGAAAGCTTCTTTCCAGTTTTTATCTGAGGATATATTCTGTTTCCCCGTAGCCCTGTATGGGCTTCCAAATATCACTTTGCAAATTCCACAAGAACAGTCTTAGGGAACGGCTTCTTGGGGGGAAAGCTGTAACTCTGTGAGATGAATTCACAGAACACAAAGCAGTTTCTCAGAAAACTTCTTTGAAGGTTTATCTGAGGAGATTTTCGTTTTCACCACAGCCCTCTACGGCTTCCAAATATCACTTTGAAAATTCCACAAGAACAGTCTTAGCGAACGGCTTCTTGAGGGGAAAGCTGTAACTCTGT
>NW_012099632.1:110473-116306 GCF_000951045.1 Mandrillus leucophaeus
GGGCTACCAAATATGACTTTGCCAATTCCACAAGAACAGTCTCATCGAATGGATTCTTGAAGGGAAAGCTGTAACTCTGTGAGTTAAATTCACAGAACACTAAGCAGTTTCTCAGTAAGCTTCTTTCTCATTTCTATCAGAGGATATTACTTTGGCCTCATAGTCCTCCATTTGATCCGAAATATCAGTTCTCAGATTCCACAGAAATACGGTTAGCAAACATCTTCAGGAAATACAGCTGTAACTCAGTGAGTGGATGTCACACATCACAAAGCAGTTTCTCCGAGAGCGTCTTTCCAGTTTTTATCTGAGGATAATTTCTTTTTCACCATAGGATCTATGGGTTTCCAAATATCACTTTGCCAATTCCATAAGAACAGTATTAGCGAAAGGCTTCTTGAGGGGAAAGCTGTAACTCTGTGAGATGAATTCAGAGAATACCAAGCAGTTGACAGAAAGCTTCTTTCCAGTTTTTATCTGAGGATATTTTTTTTTTCACCATAGCCCTCTATGGGCTTCCAAATATCTCTGTGCAAATTCCACAAGAACAGTCTTACCGAACGGCTTCTTGAGCAGTAAGCTATAACTCTGTGACATGACTTCACAGAACACAAAGCAGTTTCTCAGAAAGCTTCTTTCCAGTTTTTATCTGAGGATATTTTATTTTTCCCCATATCCCTCCATGGGCTTCCAAATATCACTTTACAAATTGCACGAGAACAGTCTTAGCTAAAGGCTTCTTGTGGGGAAAGCTGTAACACTGTGAGATGAATTGACGGATCACAAAGAAGTTTCTCAGAAAGCTGCTTTCCCATTTCTATTGGAGGATATTTCCTTTGGCCCTATAGTCTTCCAAGATATCCAAAATATCAGTTCTCAGATTCCACAGAAATAAGGCCAGCAAAGAGCTCCATGAAATACAGCTGTAACTCAGTGTGTGGAAGTCACACATCACAAACCAGTTTCTCAGAAAGCTTCTTTGCAGTTTTTATCTGAGGATATTTTCTTTTTCACCTTAGCCCTCTATGGGCTTCCAAATATCACTTTGCCATTTCAACAAGAACGGTCTTATCGAACGGTTCTTCAGGGGATACCTGTAACTCTGTGTGATGAATTCACAGAACACAAAGCATTTTCTAGAAAGCTTCTTTCTCATTTCTTTCGGAGGATATTTCTTTGGCCCTATAGTCTTCCAAGGGATCCGAAATATCAGTTCTCGGATTCCACAGAAATAAGGCGAGCAAACACCTCCACGAAATACAGCTGCAACTCAGTTAGGGGAAATCACACATCAGAAAACAGTTTCTCAGAACGCTTCCTTCCCGTTTTTATCTGAGGGTGTTTTCTTTTTACCATAGTCCTCTGTCGGCTTCCAAATATCACTTCGCAAATTCAACAAGAACAGTCTTAGTGAACGCCTTCTTTGGGGAAAGCTGTGACTTTTTGAGATGAATTCAGAGAACACAAAGTAGTTTCTAAGAAAGCTTCTTTCCAGTTTTTATCTGAGAATATTTTCTTTTTCCCCATAGCCCTCCATGGGCTTCCAAATATCACTTTGCAAATTGCACGAGAACAGTCTTAGCGAAAGGTTTCTTGAGTGGAAAGCTGTAACTCTGTGAGATGATTTCACAGATCACAAAGAAGTGTCTCAGAAAGCTTCTTTCTCCTTTCTATGAGAGGATATTTCTCTGGCCCTATAGTCTTCCAAGGGATCCGAAATATCAGTTCTCAGATTCGACAGAAATAAGGCTAACAAAAAGCTCCACGAAATACAGCTGTAACTCAGTGAGTGGAAGTCACACATCACAAAGCAGTTTCTCAGAAAGCTTCTTTCCAGTTTTTATCTGTGGATATTTTCTTTTTCACCATAGTCCTCTATGGGCTTCCAAACACCACTTTGCAAATTCCACAACAACAGTCTTGGCGAACGGCTTCTTGAGGGATGTACTCTAACTCTGTGAGATGAATTCGCAGAACACAAAGCAGTTTCTCCATAAGCTTCCTTTCAGTTTTTATCTGAGGATATTTTCTTTTTCCCCATAGCCCTCCATGGGCTTCCAAATATCACTTTGCTAATTCCACAAGAACACACTTAGCAAATGGCTTCTTGAGGGGAAAGCTCTAACTCTGTGAGATGAATTCCCAGGTCACAAAGAAGTTTCTCAGAACGCTTCTTTCTCACTTCTATCGGAGGATATTTCCTTTGGCCCTATAGTCTTCCAAGGGATCCGAAATATCAGTTCTCAGATTACACAGAAATAAGGCTTGCAAGCAGCTCCATGAAATACAGGTGTAACTCAGTGAGTGGAAGTAAAACATCACAAAGCAGTTTCTCGAAAGCTTCCTTCCAGTTTTTATCTGAGGATAATTTCTTTTTCACCATAGCCCTCAAAGGGTTTCCAAACATCACTTTGCCTATTGCACAAGAATAGTTTTAGAGAACAGCTTCTTGAGGGAAAAGCTGTAACTCACTGAGTGGAAGTCACACATCACAAGCACTTTCTCAGCAAGCTTCTTTCCAGTTTTTATCTGAGGATATTTTCTTTTTCCCCATAACCCTCCATGGGCTTCCAAATATCACTTTGCAAATTCCAGAAGAACAGGCTTAGCGAACGGCTTCTTGAGGGGAAAGCTGTAAGTCTGTGATATGAATTCACAGATCACAAAGAAGTTTCTTAGAAAGCTTCTTTCTCATTTCTCTGAGGATATTTTCTTTGTCAGTATATCCTTCTAACGCATCCGAAATGTCAGTTCTCAGACTCCACAGAAATAAGGGAAGCAAACAGCTCCACGAAATACAGCTGAAACTCAGTGAGTGGAAGTCACACATCACAAAGAAGTTTCTCAGAAAGCTTCTTTCCAGGTTTTATCTGAGGATATTTTCTTTTTCACCATAGCCCTCAATGGGCTTCCAAATATCACTTTGCAAATTCCACAAGGACAGTCTTAGCAAAAGACTTCTTGTGGGGAAAGCTGTAAATCGGTGAAATGAATTCACAGAACACAAAGTAGTTTCTCAGCAAGCTTCTTTCCAGTTTTTATCTGAGGATATTTTCTTTTTCCCCTTAGCCTTAAATGGGCTTCCAAATATCATTTGCAGATTCCGGAAGAACAGTCTTACCGAAAGTCTTTTTGAGGGGAAAGCTGTAACTCTGTGAGATGAATTCACAGATTACCAAGTAGTTTCACATGAAGCTTCTTTCTTGTTTCTATCGAAGGATATTTCCTTTGGCCCTATAGTCTTCCAAGGCATTCGAAATATCAGTTCTGATTCCACAGAAATAAGACTAGCAAATAGCTCAATGAAATACAGCTGTAACTAAGTGAGTGGAAGTCACACATCACAAAGTAGTTCATCAGAAAGCTTCTTTCCAGTTTTTATCTGAGGATATTTTCTTTTTCCCCTTAGCCCTCCGTGGGCTTCCAAATATCACTTTGCAAATTACACAAGAACAGTCTTAGCGAAAGATTTCATGGCGGGAAAGCTGTAACTCTGTGAGATGAATTCACAGATCACAAAGATGTTTCTCAGAAAGCTTCTTTCTCATTTCTATCGGAGGATATTTCCTTTGGTTCTATAGTCTTCCAAGGGAACAGAAATATAAGTTCTCAGATTCCACAGAAATAAGTCTAGCAAACAGCTCCACGAAATACAGCTGTAACTCAGTGAGTGGAACTCACATATCACAAAGCATTTTCTCAGAAAGCTTCTTTCCAGTTTTTATCTGAGGATATTTTCTTTTTCACTATAGTCCTCTATGGGGTTCCAAATATCACTTTGCAAATTCTACAAGAACAGGCTTAGCGAACGGCTTCTTGAGGGGAAAGCTGTAACTCTGTGAGATGAATATCAGAACACAAAGCAGTTTCTCAGCAAGCTTGTTTCCAGTTTTAATCTGAGGATATTTTCTTTATCACCATAGAGCTCCATGGGCTCCCAATATCACTTTCCAAATTCCACAAGAACAGTCTTAGCGAAAGACTTCATGAGGGGAAAGCTGTAACTCTGTGAGATGAATTCACAGATGATGAAAAAGTTTCTCAGAAAGCTTCTTTTCAATTTATATCGGAGGATGTTTCCTTTGACCCTATAGTCTTCCAAGGGATCCAAAAAATCAGTTCTCAGATTCCACAGAATTAAGGCTAGCAATCACCTCCACGATTCCACAGAATTAAGGCTAGCAATCACCTCCACGAAAGAGCTGTAACTCAGTAAGATTAGGTCACACATTACAAAGCACTTTCTCAGAAAGCTTCTTTCCAGTTTTTATCTGACTATATTTTCTTTTTCACCATAGCCCTCTAACGGCTTCCAAATATCACTTTGCAAATTCCACAAGAACAGTATTAGCAAACGGCTTCTTGAGGGGAAAGCTGTAACCCTGTGAGATGAATTCACAGAACACAAAGCATTTTCTCAGAAAGCTTCTTTCCAGTTTTTATCTGAAGATATTTTCTTTTTCCCATAGAGCTGCATGGGCTTCCAAATATCACTTTGCAAATTCCACAAGAGCAGTCTTAGCTAACGGCTTCTTGAGGGGATAGCTGTAACTCCGTTAGATGAATTCACAGAACACAAAGCAGTTCCTCAGAAAGCTTCTTTCCAATTTTTATCTGAGGATATTTTCTTTTCCCCCATAACCCTCCATGGGCTTCCAAATATCACTTTGCAAATTCCACAAGAACAATCTTAGCGAACGGCTTCTTGAGGAGAAAGCTGTAACTCTATGAGACGAATTCACAGATCACAAAGTAGTTTCTCAGAAATCTTCTTTCTCATTTCTATTGGAGGATATTTCCTTTGGCAATAGAGTTTTCCAAGGGATCCGAAATAGCAGTTCTCAGACTCCACAGAAATAAGACTAGCTAAGAGCTCCACGAAATACCAATGTAACTCACAGAGAGGAAGACACACATCACAAAGCAGTTTCTCAGAAACATTCTTTCCAGGTTTTATCAGAGGATATTTTCTTTTTCACCGTATCATTCTACGGGCTTCCAAATATCACTTTGCAAATTACACAAGAACTGTCTTAGCGAACGGCTTCTTCAGGGGAAAGCTGTAACTCTGTGAGATGAATACACAGAACACAAAGCAGTTTCTCAGAAAGCTTCTTTCCAGTTATTATCTGAGCATATTTTCTTTTTCCCTGTAGCCCTCCATGGGCTTCCCAATATCACTTTGCAAATTACACAAGAACACCCTTAGTGAAAGGGTTCTTGAGGCGAAAGCTGTAACTCTGTGAGATGAATTCACAGATCACAAAGACGTTTCTCAGAAAGCTTCTTTGTCATTTCTATCGAAGGATATTTCCTTAGGCCCTATCATCTTACAAGGAATCCGAAATATCAGTTCTCAGATTCCACAACAATAAGGCTAGCAAACAGCTCCAGTAATACAGCTGTAACTCAGAGAGGGGAAGTCACACATCACAAATCAGTTAATCAGAAAGCTTCTTTCCACTTTTTATCTGAGGATATTTTCTTTTCCACCATAGCCTTCTAACGGCTTCCAAATATCACTTTGAAAATTCCACAAGAACAGTCTTAGCGAATGGCTTCTTGAGGAGAAAGCTGTAACTCTGTGAGATGAATTTACAGAACACAAAGCCGTTTCTAAGAAAGTTTCTTTATAGTTTTTATCTGAGGATATTTTGTTTTTCCCCATAGCCTTCCATGGGCTTCCCAATATCACTTTGCAAATTCCACAAGAACAGTCTTTGCGAAAGGCATCTTGAGGCGAAAGCTGTAACTCTGTGAGATGAATTCACAGATCACAAAGAAGTTTCTCAGAAAGCTTCTTTCTCATTTCTATAGGAGGATATTTCCTTTG
>NW_012099632.1:116356-121133 GCF_000951045.1 Mandrillus leucophaeus
CACACATCACAAAGCAGTTTCTCAGGAAACTTCTTTCCAACTTTTTTCTGAGGATATTTTCTTTTTCTCCTTAGCTCTCTATGGGCTTCCAAATATCACTTTGAAACTTCCTCAAGAACAGTCTTAGACAACGGCGTCTTGAGTGGAAAGCTGTAACGCTGTGAGATGAATTCACAGAACACTAAGCAGTTTCTCAGAAAGCTTCTTTCCATTTATTATCTGAGCATATTTTCTCTTTCCCCGCAGCCTTCCATGGGCTTCCCAATATCACTTTGCAAATTCCACAAGCACAGTCTTAGCGAAAGGCTTCTTGAGGGGAAAGCTGTAACTCTTGGAGATGAATTCATAAATCACAAAGAAGTTTCTCACAAAGCTTCTTTCTCATTTCTATCTGAGGATATTTCCTTTGGCCCAATAGTCTTCCAAGGGATCCGAAATATCAGTTCTCAGATTCAAATGAAATAAGGCTAGCAAACAGATCCACAATAAAGAGCTGTAACTCAGTTAGTGGAGGTCACACATAACAAAGCAGTTTCTCAGAAAGCTTCCTTCCAGTTTTTATCTGAGGATATTATCTTTTTCACCATAGCCCGCTATGGGCTTCCAAATATCACTCTGCCAATTCCACAAGAACATTCTTAGCGAACGGCTTCTTAACGGGAAACCTGTAACACTGTGAGATGTATTCTCAGAACACAAAGCAATTTCTCAGATGGCTACTTTCCAGTTTTTAACTGAGGATATTTTCTTTTTCTCCATTGCCCTCCATGGACTTCCAAATATAACTTTGCAAATTTCTCAAGAACAGTCTTACCGAAATGCTTCTTGTGGGGAAAGCTGTAACACTGTGAGATGAATTCACAGATCATAAAGAAGTTTCTCAGAAAGCTTCTTTCTCTTTTCTATCAGAGGATATTTCCTTTGGCCGTACAGACTTCCAAGGGATCTAAAATAACAGTTCTCAGATTCCACAGAAAAAAGGCTAACAACCAGCTCCACGAAATACCGCTGTAACTCAGTGAGTGGAAGTCACACATCAGAGAGCAATTTGTCAGAAATCTTCTTTCCATTTTTTATCTGAGGATATTTTGTTTTTCAACATAGCCCTCTGTAGGCTTCCAAATATCACTTTGCAAATTCCACAAGAACAGGCTTAGCGAACGACTTATTGACGTTAAAGCTGTAAGTTGTGAGATGAATTCACAGAACAGAAAGCAGTTTCTCAGAAAGCTTCTTTCCAGTTATTATCTGAGCATATTTTCTTTTTCCCCCTAGTCCGCCATGGGCTTCCAAATATCACTTTGCAAATACCACAAGAAAAGGCTTATTGAACCGCTTTTTCAGGGGAAAGCTGTAACTCTGTGAGATGAATTAACAGAACACTAAGCAGTTTCAAAGAAAACTTCTTTCCAGTTTTCGTCTGAGGATATTTCCTTTTTCAGCATAGCCCTACATGGGCTTCCAAATATCACTTTGCAAATTCGACAAGAACAGTCTTAGCGAATGGCTTCTGGAGAGGAAAGCTGTAACTCTGTGAGATGAATACACAGAACACAAAGCAGCTTCTCAGAAAGCTTCTTTCCTGTTATTATCTGAGGATATTTTCTTATTCACCACAGTCCTCAGTGGCCTTCAAAATATCACTTTGCAAATTCCACAAGAACAGTTTTAGCGAACGACTTCTTGAGCGGACAGCAATAACTCTGTGAGATGAATTCACAAATCACAAAGCAGTTTCTCAGAAAGCTTTTTTCCAGTTTTTATCTGAGGATATTTTCTTTTTCCTCATAGCCCTCGATTGGCTTCCAAATATCACTTTTCAAATTCCACAAGAACAGTCTTACCGAACGGCTTCTTGAGGGGAGAGCTGTAAGTCTGTGAGATGAATTCACAGAACATAAAGCAGTTTCTCATAAAACTTCTTTCCAGTTTTTATCTCAGGTTATTTTCTTTTTCCTCATAGCCCTCAATAGGCTTCCAAATATCACTTTGCAAATTCCACAAGAACACTCTTAGCGAACGGCTTCTTGAGAGGATAGCTGTAACTCTGTGAGATTAATTCACAGATCACAAAGAAGTTTCTCAGAAAGCTTCTCTCTCATTTCTATCGGAGGATATTTCCTTCGGCCTTATACTAATCCAAGGAGTCCGAAATATCAGTTCTCAGATTCCTCAGAAATAAGGCTAGCAAACAGCTCCACCAAATACAGCTGTAAGAGAGTGATTGGAAGTCACACAACACAAAGCAGTTTCTCAGAAAGCTGCTTTTCACTTTATTCTGAGGATATTTTCTTTTTCACCATAGCCTTCTATGGGCATATAAATATCACTATGCAAATTCGAAAAGAACAGTCTTAGCGAACGGCTTCTTGAAGGGAAAGCGGTAACTCTGTGAGATGAATTCACAGAACACAAAGCAGTCTCAGAAAGCTGTTTTCCAGTTTTTATCTGAGGATATTTTCTTTTTCCCCGTAGCCCTCTATCACCTTCCAAATGTCACTTTGAAAATTCCACAAGAACACTCTTAGTGAACGGCTTCTTGAGGGGAAAGCTGTAAGTCTGTGAGATGAATTCACAGAACACAAAGCAGTTTCTCAGAAAGCTCCTTTCCAGTTTTTATCTGAGGATAATTTCTTTTTCCTCGTAGCCCTCCATGGTCCTCCAAATATCAGTTTTCAAATTCCACAAGAAAAGTCTCAGTGAAAGGCTTCTTGATGGGAAAGCTGTAACTCTGTGAGATGAATTCAGAGACCACAATGAAGTTTCTCTGAAAGCTTCTTTCTTATTTCTATCAGAGGATATTTCTTTGGCCCCTATAGTCTTCCAAGTTATCCGAAATATCAGTTCTTAGATTCCACAGAAATAAGGCTAGCAAACAGCTCCACGAAATACAGCTGTAACTCAATGAGTGGAAGTCACACAACACAAAGCAGTTTCTCACAAAGCTTTTTTCCATTTTTTTCTGAGAATATTTTCTTTTTCACCATAGTCCTCTATGGGCTTATAAATATCACTTTGCAAATTCCACAAGAACAGTCTTAGGGAACGGCTTCTTGAGGGGAAAGTGGTAACTCTGTGAGATGAATTCACAGAACACAAAGCAGTTTCTCAGAAAGCTTTTTTCCAGTTTTCATCTGAGGATATATTCTTTTTCCCCGTAGCCCTCAATGGGCTTCCAAATATCACTTTGCAAATTCCACAAGATCAGTCTTAGAGAAAGGGTTCTTAAGTGATAAGCTGTAACTCTATGAGATGAATTAACAGAACACAAAGCAGTTTCTCAGAAAGCTTCTTTCCAGTTTTTATCTGAGGATAATTTCTTCTTCCCCATAGCCCTCCATGGGCTTCCAAATATCACTTTGCAAATTCCCCAAGAACAGTCTTAGCAAAAGGCTTCTTGAGGGGAAAGCTGTAACTCTGTGAGATGACTTCACATATCACAGTGAAGTTTCTAAGAAAGCTTCTTTCTCATTTCTATCGGAGGATATTTCCTTTGGCCCTATAGTCTTCCAGGGATCCGAAATATCAGTTCTCAGATTCCACAGAAATAAGGCTGGCAAACAGCTCCATGAAATACGGCTGTAACTCAGTGAGTGGAAGTCACATATCACAAAGCAGTTTCTCAGAAAGCTTCTTTCCCGCTTTTATCTGAGGATATTTTCTTTTTCCCCATAGCCCTCTCTGGGCTTCCAAATATCACTATGCAAATTCCACAAAAAGAGTCTTAGCGAACGGCTTCTTGAGGGGAATGCTGTAACTCAGTGAGATGAATTCACAGAACACAAAGCAGTTTCTCAGAAAGCTTCTTTCCAGTTTTTATCTGAGGATATTTTGTTTTGTCCCATAAACGTCCATGGGCTTCCACATATCACTTTGCAAATTCCACAAGAACATTCTTAGCGAAAGGCTTCTTGATGGGAAAGCTGTAACTCTGTGAGATGAATTCACAGATCACCAAGAAGTTTCTCAGAAAGCTTCTTTCCAATTTGTATCGGAGGGTATTTCCTTGGGCCCTATTGTCTTCCAAGGGATCCGAAATATCAGTTCTCACATTCCACAGAAATAAGGCTGACAAACAGCTCCACGAAACCCCTGTAACTCAGTGAATGGAAGTCACACATCACAAAGCAGTTCCTCAGAAAGCTTCTTTCCACTTTTCATATGAGGATATTTTCTCTTTCCCCATAGCCCTCTAGGGGTTCCAAAAATCACTTTGGAAATTCCAAAAGAATAGTCTTAGCGAACAGCATCTTGAGGGAAAAGCCCTAACTTTGTGAGATGAATTAACGGAACACAAAGCAGTTTCTCAGAAAGCTTCTTTCCGTTTTCATCTTTGAATATCTTCTTTTTCACCATAGCCCTGTATGGTCTTCCAAATATCACTTTGTAAATTCCACTAGAACAGTCGTAGTGAACGGCTTCCTGAAGGGAAAGAAGTAAATCTGTGAGATGATTGCACAGAACACAAAGAAGTGTCTCAGAAAGCTTCTTTCCAGTTTTAATCAGAGGATATGTTCTTTTTCCCCATAGCTCTCTATGGGCCTCCAAATATCAACTTGCAAATTCCACAAGAACAGTCTTAGCGAAAGGCTTCTTGAGGGGAAAGCTGTACCTCTGTGAGATGAATTCACAGACCACAATGAAGTTTCTGAGAAAGCTTCTTTCTTATATCTATCAGAGGATATTTCCTTTGGCCCTACAGACTTCCAAGTTATCAGAAATATCAGTTCTCAGATTCCACAGAAATAAGGCTAGCAAACAGCTCCACGAAATACAG
>NW_012099632.1:125640-127909 GCF_000951045.1 Mandrillus leucophaeus
GTTTTTGTCTGAGGATATTTTCTTTTTCACCATAGCCCTCTATGGGCTTCCAAATATCACCTTGCAAATTCCACAAGAAGAGTCTTAGCGAACGGCTTCTTGAGGGGAAAGCTGTAACTCTGTGAGATGAATTCACAGAACACAAAACAGTTTCTCAGAAACCTTCTCTCCAGTTTTTTCTGGGGATATTTTCTTTTTCGCCATAGCCCTCCATGGGCCTCCAAATATCAATTTGCAAATTCCACAAAAACAGTCTTAGCGAAAGGCTTCTGGAGCGGAAAGCTGTAACTCTGTGAGATGAATTCACAGATGACAAAGAAGTTTCTCGGAAAGATTCTTTCTCATTTTTATCGGAGGATATTTCCTTTGGTCCTATATTCTTCCAGTTTTCATAAATATTAGTTCTCAGATTCCACAGAAATAAGGCTAGCAAACAGCTCCACGAAATACAGGTGTAACTCACTGAGTGGAAGTCACACATCACACAGCAGTTTCTCAGAAAGCTTCTTTCCATTTTTTATCTGAGGATATTTTCTTTTGCACCATATCCCATTTAGGCTTACATATATCACTTTGCAAATTCCACAACAACACTCTTAGCGAATGGCTTCTTGAGGGGAAACCTGTAACTCTGTGAGTTGACTTCACAGATCATAAAGAAGTTACACAGAAAGCTTCTTTCTCTTTTTTATCGTAGGATATTTCCTTTGGCCCTATGGTCTTCCAAGGGATCCGAAATATCAGCTCTCAGATTCCACAGAAATAAGGCTAGCAAACAGCTCCACGAAATACAGCTGTATCTCAGTGAGCATGAGTCACACATCACAAAGCATTTTCTTAGAAATCTTCTTTCCAGTTTTTTCTGATGATAATTTCTTTTTCACCTTCGCCCTCTCTGGACTTCCATATATCACTTTGTAAATTCCACAAGCACAGCCTTAGCGGACGGCTTCTTGAGGGAAAAGCTGTAACTCTGTGAGATGAATTCACAGAACACAAAGCAGTTTCCCAGAGAGCTTCTTTCCAGTTATTCTCCGAGGATATTTTCTTTTTCATCATAGCCCTCTGAGGACTTCTAAATATGACTTTTCAAATTATAGAAGAACAGTCTTAGCGAACGGCTTCTTGAGGGGAAGCTGTAACTCTGTGCGATGAATTCACAGATCACAAAGAAGATCCTCAGAAAGCTTCTTTCTCATTTTTATCGGAGGATATTTTCTTTGGACCTGTAACCTTCAAAGGGATCCACAATATCAGATCTCAGATTCCACCGTAATATGGCTGAGAAACAGCTCCATGAAATACAGCTGTAAAACAGTGCGTAGAAGTCACACATCACAAAGCAGTATCTCAGAGAGCTTCTTTCCAGTTTTCATTTGAGTATACTTTCTTTTTCACCATATCCCTCTCTGGGATTCTAAATATCACTTTGAAAATTCCACAAGAACAGTCTTAGCGAACGGCTTCTTGCGGGGAAAGCTGTAACTCTGTGCGATGAATTAAAAGAACACAAAGCAGTTTCTCAGAAAGTTTCTTTCCAGTTTTTAGCTGAGGAAATTTTCTTTTTCACCGTAGCCCTCCATGGTCTTCCAAATATCATTTTGCAAATTACACAAGAAAACTCTTAGCAAAAGACTTCTTTGGGGGAAAGCTGTAACTCTGTGAGATGAATTCACAGATCACAAAGAAGTTTCTCAAAAAGCTTCTTTACAGTCTTTATCTGAGGATATTTTCCTTTTCACCAGAGCCTTACAGGGGCTTCCAAATATCACTTTGCAAATTCCACAAGAACCGTCTTAGCGAAAGGCTACTTGAGGGGAAAGGTGTAACTCTGTGAGATGAATTCACTGAAAACAAAGAAGTTTCTCAGAAATCTTCTTTCTCATTTTTATTGGAGGATATTCCTTAGGCCCTATAGTCTTCCAGTGATCCGAAATATCACTTGTCAGATTTCACAGAAATAAAGCTTGCAAACAACTGCACGAAATACAGCTGTAACTCAGTGAGCGGAATTCACACATCACAAAGCAGTTTCTCAGAAAGCTTTTTTCCAGTTTTTCTCTGAGGATATTTTCTTTTTCCCCAGAACTCTCTACGGGCTTCCAAATATCACTTTGCAAATTCCACAAGAACAGTCTTAGCGAACGCCTTCTTGAAGGGAAAGCTGTAACTCTGTGAGATGAATTCACAGAACACAAAGCAGTTTCCCAGAAAGATTCTTTCCAGTTTTTATCTGCGGACATTTTCTTTTTCACCATAGCCCTCCATG
>NW_012099632.1:127959-129667 GCF_000951045.1 Mandrillus leucophaeus
AGCGAAAGGCTTCTTTAGGGGACAGCTGTAACTCTGTGAGATGAGTTCACAGAAAATAAACCAGTTTCTCAGAAAGATTCTTTCTCATTTTTTCGGAGGATATTTCAGTTGGCCCTATAGTCTTCAAGGTATCCTAAATATTAGTTCTCAGATTCCACAGAAATAAGGCTAGCAAACAGCTCCACAAAATACAGCTGAAACTCAGTGAGCGGGAGTCACACATCACGAAGCAGTTTCTCAGAAAACTTGTTTCCAGTTTTTCTCTGAGGACATTTTTTTTTCACCATATCCCTCTTGGGCTTCCAAATATCACTTAGCATATTCCACAAGAACAGTCTTAGCGAGCGGCTTCTTGAGGGGAAATCTGTAACTCTGTGAGATGACTTCAAAGATCACCAAGAAGTTTCACAGAAACCTTCTTTCTCATTTTTATCGGAGGGTATTTCCTTTGGCAGTATAGTCTTCCAAGGGATCCGAAATATCAATTCTCAGGTTCCATCGAAATAGGCTAGCAAACAGCTCCACGAAATACGGCTATACCTCCACGAGTGGAATTAAGATATAACAAAGCAGTTTCTCCGAAACCTTCTTTCCAGTTTTTATCTAAGGATATTTCCTTTTTCACCGTAGCCCTCTATGCTCTTCCAAATATCACTTTGCAAATTCCACCAGAACAATCTTAGCTAACGGCTTCTTGAGGGGAAAGCTTTCACTCTGTGAGATGAATTCACAGAACACAAAGCAGTTTCTCAGCAAGCTTCTTTCCCGTGTTTATATGAGGATACTCTTTTCACCATTGCACTCCATGGGCTTCCAAATATCACTTTGCAAATTCTACGAGAACAGCTTCAGCCAAAGGCTTCTTGAAGGTAAAGCTGTAACTCTGTGAGATGAATTCACAGATCACAAAGAAGTTTGTCAGAAAGCTTACTTCTCATTTTCATCGGAAGTGATTTCCTTTGACCCTATAGTCTTCCAAGGGATCCGAAATATCAGTTCTCAGATTCCACAGAATTAATCTAGCAAACAGCACGACGAAATACAGGTGAAATCAGTGAGTGGAAGTCCCACATCACAATGCAGTTTCTCAGAAAGCTTCTTTTCAGTTTTTATCTGATGTTATTTTCTTTTTCATCATAAAACTCTGTGGACTGATAAATATCACTTTTCAAATTATACAAGAACATTCTTAGCGATCAGCTTCTTGAGGGGAATGCTGTAACTCTGTGAGATGAATTAACGGAACACAAAGCAGTTTCAATTAAAGCTTCTTTCCAGTTTTTATCTGAGGATATTTTCTTTTTCCCCATAGCTCTCCATGGGCTTCCAAATATCACTTTGCAAATTCAACAAGAACAGTCTTAGCGAAAAGCATCTTGAAGAGAAGCTGTAACTCTTTGAGATGAATTCACAGATCACAAAGAAGTTTCTCCAAAAGATTCTTTCTCATTTTTATAGGAGGATCTTTCCAATCGCCTTATAGACTTCCAATTGATCTGAAATATCAGTTCTCAGATTCCACAGAAATAAGGTTAGCAAACAGCTTCACGAAATAAAGCTGTATCTCAGTGAGTGGAAGTCACACATCACAAAGCAGTTTCTCAGAAAGCTTTCCAGTTTTTATCTGAGGATATTCTCTTTCTCACCATAGTCCTCTATGGGCTTCCAAATATCACTTTGCAAATTTCACAAGAACAGTCTTAGCGAA
>NW_012099632.1:130216-131480 GCF_000951045.1 Mandrillus leucophaeus
TGTAACTCAGTGAGGGGAAGTCACACATCACGAAGCAGTTTCTCAGAAAGCTTCTTTCCAGTTTTTATCTGGGGATATTTTCTTTTTCACCATAGCCCTTTATGGGCTTCCAAATATCTCTTTACAATTTCCATAAGAACAGTCTTAGCGAACGGCTTGTTCAGGGTAAAGCTCTAACTCTCTGAGATGAATTCACAGATCACAAAGCAGTTTCTCAGAAAGCTTCTTTCCAATTTTTATCTTAGGATATTTTCCCTTTTCACCATAGCCTTCTATGGGCTTCCAAATATCAGTTTGCAAATTCCGCAAGAACAGTCTTTGCAAACAACTTCTTGAGGGGAAAGCTGTAACTTTGTCAGATGAATTCACAGAACACAAAGCAGTTTCTCAGAAAGCTTCTTTCCCGTTTTTATCTCAGGATATTTTCTTTTTCACCAAGCCCTCCATGGGCTTCCAAATATCATTTTGCAAATTCCATCAGAACAGTCTTAGTGAAAGGCTTCTTGAGGGGAAAGCTTTATCTCTGTGAGATGAATTCATAGATCACAAAGAAGATTCTCAGAAAGCTTCTTTCTCATTTTTATCGGAGGATATTTCCTTTGGACCTGTAGTCTTCAAAGGGATCCACAATATCAGATCTCAGATTCCACCGAAATAAGGCTGGGAAACATCGCCATGAAATACAGCTGTAAAACAGTGCGTAGAAGTCACATATCGAAAAGCAGTTTCTCAGAGAGCTTCTTTCCAGTGTTTATTTGAGGATACTTACTTTTTCAGCATAACTCTCTCTTGGATTTTAAATATCACTTTGCAAATTCCACAAGAACAGTCTCAGCGAAAGACTACTTTAGGGGAAAGCTGTAACTCTGTGCGATGAATTAACAGAACACAAAGTAGTTTCTCAGAAAGCTTCTTTCCAGTTTTTATCTGATGATATTTTCTTTTTCACCTTAGCCCTCCATGGTTTTCAAAATATCATTTTGCAAATTACACAAGAACACTCTTAGCAAAAGATTCTTGAGAGGAAAGCTGTAACTCTTTGAAATGATTTCCCATATCACAAAGAAGTTTCTCAGAAAGCTTCTTTCACACTTTTATCGGAGGATATTTCCTTTGGTCCTATAGTCTTCAAAGGGATCCGACATATCAGTTCTCAGATCTCACAGAAATAAGGCTAGGAAACAGCTCCACGAAATACAGCTGTTACTCAGTGAGAGCAAGTCACGCATCGCAAAGCTGTTTCTCAGAAAGCTTCTTTCCAGTT
>NW_012099633.1:0-982 GCF_000951045.1 Mandrillus leucophaeus
CACCTGTAGTCTCCACTACTAAGGAGGCTAAGGTGGGAGGGCCACTTGACCCCAGGAGTTTGAGGCTACAGTGAGCCATGATTATACCACTGTACTCCAACCTGGGCAACAGAATGAGACTCTGACGCTAAAAGAAATAATAAGCCAGGTGCAGTGGCTCACATCTGTAATCCCAGCACTTTGGGAGGCCAAGGCAGGTGGATCACTTAAGGTGAATAATTCGAGACCAGCCTGGCCAACATGGCAAAACTCGTCTCTGCTAAAAACACAAAAATTAGCCGGAGGTGGTCGTGGGCGCCTGTAATCCCACCTACTCCGGAGGTTGAGGCAGGAGAATTGCATTAACCTGGGAGGCAGAAGTTGTAGTGAGCTGAGATCGCACCACCACACTCTAGCCTGGGTGACAGAGTGAGACTTCGTCTCAAATAATAAATAAATACAAATTTGCCAGGCACAGTGGCTCACGCCTGTGATCCCAGCACTTTGGGAGGCCGAGGCGGGCAGATCACCTGAGGTCAGGAGTTCAAGACCTGCCTGACTAACATGGCAAAACTCCGTCTCTACTAAAAATACAAAAACTAGCCTGGCATGGTGGTGGGCGCCTGAAATCCCAACTACTTGGGAGGCTGAGGCAGGAGAATTGCTTGAACCCCGGAGGTGGAAGTTGCAGTGAGCCAAGATCACACCATTGCACTCCAACCTGGGTGACAGAGCGAGACTCTGCCTCAAAAAATAGGTAGATAAATAAACAAATAAATATTTTAAAAATAATAATACAATTAAAAAATAAAAATGAAAATAAACCACCCAGAGGGTGCTCTAAAGGAATAGTTAGATGCTCTCAGGAGAA
Source organism: Mandrillus leucophaeus (assembly GCF_000951045.1). Taxonomy (NCBI): domain Eukaryota; kingdom Metazoa; phylum Chordata; class Mammalia; order Primates; family Cercopithecidae; genus Mandrillus; species Mandrillus leucophaeus. Next base: position 851 of record NW_012099633.1, read on the forward strand.
TGTGCCCCCCAACACTGGTGCTGAAATATACCTGGATCAGGGGCTCCTCTTACCTTATGCCGGGGGTCAGGTGTGGGGGGTGCTCTGCTATGATTCTCTGCACCAGCTCCCTGGAGGGCTGGATGAGGGCTA
>NW_012099634.1:0-1047 GCF_000951045.1 Mandrillus leucophaeus
GGGTGGATCACTTGAGGTCAGAGTTTGAGACCAGCCTGACCAACATGGTGAAATCCTGTCTCTACTAAAAATACCCAGGCATGGTAGCACATGCCTGTGATCCCATCTTCTTGGGAGGCGGAGGCAGGAGAATCGCTAGAACCCGGGAGGTGGAGGTTACAGTAGCTGAGATCGCACCACTGCATACCAGCCTGGGCAACGAGAGCGAAACTCAGTCTCAAAAAAAAAAAAAGCACGTGACCTTATGAGGCTCTCGCTGTATTGCTATTTTGGTTATTTTAAGGACTACAATAAGAGTTTGATTTGAAATTATGCAGGGCCCCTATGTGGGATTTTTTTTTTTTTTTAAAAAAGCAAACTGGTGTGTATTCTCATGTGGTTTGCATAGCCCAGCCTCACAGCACTGTTGTAAATCCTGCTCTTTCTGTCTCGCTAGACAGGTTTTTTTGTTTGTTTTCTTTTTTCTGTTTTTTTTTTTGTTGTTGTTGTTGCTGTTGTTTTACAGCTGAAACCAACCAGCAAGCCCTTGATGACCAAGAGGCGTTTCTTTCAAAGCTATAGGGCACAAACAATTGACCATAGATGACTCTGTTTTCATTCTTCAGAAGAATTACTTCCTTCAGGGACAGATTTTTCAACCTCAGAAACTACCTACTGTGTGTATTCTCTTGACGGGGAGAGATGGACCCTCCAGCCGCTAGGATTCAAGAAAACGCCTCGCTGCCTTAACCGGGACTGTTCTTCCTGGCGCTACAAACAGCTGTACTTTTTAAAGTGCTGGGGCAAACAAAGCAACCCCAAAACAATTGACGTGTGTTTTAAAAGAAAAAACCCAATGAGGAACAATTGGTGATTTTTATGCAGAAACTAAATAATCCTTAATAAATAAATCTCTATTTTGGAATCACATCTGTGCACTGTATTGGTTCTTGATTTTTTTTTTTTTTTTTTTTTTCCTGCATTGAAAATTACAACTGGGGACCCTTACAAATCCTACCAAGAACTTATTTTCTGGCCTCCACGGTTTTAAAATTTTATTTATTTATT
>NW_012099635.1:0-1161 GCF_000951045.1 Mandrillus leucophaeus
AGGACTCCTGCCCGCCGGCCCCGCCACCTCCGTCGGAGGCTGAGCTCTGTTTCCGGGCCCTGCCCCAGGCACCCTCCCGCATCCAGCGGTGGCAGGCCCACAGCCGTGTGGGGCGCGACGCCCTCTTGCTGATCAGGAATCTCTGGGAAGCGGAGAAGAGAGACCGGAGAGACTAAGAAAACAGTTGTGGCCTGGAAGACTCGCAATCCCGAGTGCTTGTCACACGGCGCCTGCGACCCCTTTCACTCTCACTGGTAACGCGCGGGATGGAAAGTGAAGCCACATCACTTCCAGGGGCCCCCGTGGCTGCCACGTTCGGACTCCCCTTACCCTACAGATGTAGAGTAGGAAGCAGGCTGGGGAAGGACAGAGACAGGAAGTTATCCTCTGCCCCGGGCCGAGCTCTGACCTACCTGCTGGCTCTCAGCTCTGCCGTCTGGACTATCCAGGACACCTTGGAAGCAGTTGTGACTGTAGGTTCCAGGCCAAGTCAGGCATCAGGGGGATCTTCCAACGGGGAGAGCATCGGAGGAGAAAGGAGGAGCCGCAAGCTCACTACATTCACCCACTCAGTGGCCCAGCAAAGTCCCCATTCATGTTTCCCCAGCTCGGGATTTTGAAAATTGCCCGCCCACAAGCATGTGGGAACATCTGCAGATTCCCCACACCTGCTCTCCGGGTTTCTACACACACATTTGCAGAAGCATTTGAAAGCAAGATGCCACCAGTCCCATTCTCCGTGGAACCACAACACCCTTGGCACGGAATTCCGCACTCATACAATGGGCCAGCCTCATATCTCCCCAACTGTCCCACTAACACCCTTACAGCTTTTTTTAAAAATCTAAGATTTGAGGCTGGGCACAATGGCTCATGCCTGTACATCCCAGCACTTTGGGAGGCCAAGGCGGGCAGATCACAAGGTCAGGAGTTCGAGACCAGCCTGGCAAATGTGGTGAAACCCTGTCTCTACTAAAAATACAAAAATTAGCCAGGTGTGGTGGCTTGCACCTGTAGTCCCAGCTACTCAGGAGGCTGAGGCAGGAGAACCACTTGAATCATGGAGGCGGAGGAGGTTGCAGTGAGCCGAGATTGTGCCACTGCACTCCAGCCTGGGCGACAGAGCAAGACTCCGTCTCAGAGAAAAAAAAAAAAAAAAAA
>NW_012099636.1:0-1602 GCF_000951045.1 Mandrillus leucophaeus
TCTCTCTCTCTCTCTTTCTTTCTATCTTTCTGTCTTTCTTATTGAGATGGAGTCTCACTCTGTTGCCCAGGTTGGAGTGCAGTGGTGCCATCTTGGCTCACTGCAACCTCCGCCACCCAGGTTCAGGCAATTCTCCTGTTTCAGCCTCCCGAGTAGCTGGGATTACAGGTGCGTGCCACCAGGCCTGGCTAATTTTTGTATTTTTAGTAGAGATGAGGTTTCACCAAGTTGCCCAGGCTGGTCTCGAACTCTGACCTCATGTGATCTGCCTGCCTCGGCCTCCCAAAGTGCTGGGATTACAGGCGTGAGCCACCATACCCAGCCTATTTCTTTGTATTTGTTGTTCGTCTCTCTTCTCAAGTAAAAGCATGGGAGCAGAAATCTTTGTCTGTTCACTGCTATATTCCTAGTCCCTAGCACAGTGCCAGTACATATTAGGAACTTAAAAATATTTGTGGATGAATAAATAAAAAAATTATGGACAAATAAATAATTAAAACCCTGAGTTGTGCTACGTCCGTTCTATAGATGAGAAAACCGAGGCTTAGAGATGCTAGGTAACTTGCTTGAGATCCCAGGGTTCATTTATTGTTTTTGTTTGTTTGTTTGTCTGTTTGTTTGTTTTGAGACAGAGTCTCGCTCTGTGACCCAGGCTGAAGTGCAGTGGTGTGATCTCGGTTCACTGCAATCTCCACCTCCCGGTTTCAAGCAATTCTCTGCCTCAGCCTCCTGAGTAGCTGGGACTACAGGCATGAGCCACTACACCAGGCTAATTTTTTGTATTTTTCGTAGAGGCGGGGTTTTACCGTGTTAGCCAGGATGATCTTGATCTCCTGACCTCGTGATCCACCTGCCTCAGCCTCCCAAAGAGCTGGGGTTACAAGCGTGAGCCACCACGCCTAGCCCACGTGGTTCATTTATTCAACCAACTAACCAGCTAACATTTACAGTCTAGCCACTGCATTCCACACACATTTAGAGGCAGAGTGTTGGGTGGCTTTGGCTATTTGTTTTTCAAAATAGTCTCTATTTCTTTTCTCTTGATGTACCATCACTTTGCAATGACTTCCCCCATATTTTCACCTTCTAGAATTCAATTTACACTTTAGAATTCGATTCATCATCAGTGGTTGCCAGGGGTTGGTGGAGGGGATCTATGGTAGAGTCTATGATTCCAAAGGGGATACATGAGCTAATATTTGGGGTGATGGAATTGCTCTGTATGGTCCTAGAGTGGCAGATACATGATTCTATGCATTTATCAAAGCCCAGAGAACTGCACCTCACAAAAAAATAAGCTTTAGGCCAGGTGTGGTGGCTCACACCTAAAATCTCAGTACTTTGGGAGGCTGAGGCAGGTGGATCACCTGAGGTTGGGAATTTGAGACCAGCCTGACCAAAATGGAGAAACCTCGTCTCTACTAAAAATACAAAATTAGCCAGGTGTGATGGTGCATGCCTGTAATCCCAGCTACTCGGGAGACTGAGGCAGCAGAATTGCTTGAACCCAGGAGGCAGAGGTTGCAGTGAGCTGAGATCGCACTATTGTATGCTAGCCTGGGAAACAAGAGTGAAACTCCGCCTCAAAAAAAAAAAAAAAAA
>NW_012099637.1:0-1223 GCF_000951045.1 Mandrillus leucophaeus
TAATTAATTCAACTTTAATGACCTGCTGTTGGAAGCCTTATGTCAATAATTTGTCATTTAGGGGCACTTGGATGGTTACCCAGATGCCAACAGTGTCCCAAATTGCCTCCTGAGCTGAACTTTATGTCCTTCATCTCCCTGCCTGAATCCTTTTAAGAACAAGCTAAAATGCAGATTTGAGACTCACTCCTGAACTCTTCTATGAGGGAGCTGGGTGTGGTTGGACAGCAAGAGGAATCTCATGGTGATACCGCCAAGGGGCTAATAGATTGGGAAAGCCAAAGGTGTGCTCCACCCTGCAAACTGGGTTTACTGGTAACTCACACAAGTGATTTCTCTCATCCAGATAATTACCATTAAACAATATGTATCTGTCACCCCAAAGTGTGTGGGCATTGATGCAGCGTACCATGTGAAGCACGTAAAAATGATAGCTACCCATCTTAGAAGTCAGAGATGAACTTACAGACCTTCCCACGTGCTTTGTTTGCCCTGCCACACTCATGCCCATCCCCCAGTCAGCCATCAACCCCCCTGCCCCTACCCCACACCAGAGAAACTTTTGGCACAGCTGCCAAAGCAGCTGACAGTGTCAGCCTCTAGCTCCTTGAGCAGGCAGTGTGGGCAACTCAAAAAGAGTCAAAGGGCCTGGCGCAGTGGCTCATGTCTGTAATCCCAACACCTTGGGAGGCTGAGGCAGGTGGATCACCTGAGGTCAGGAGTACCAGACCAGCCTGGCCGACATGGTGAAACCTCATCTCTGCTAAAAATACAAAATATTAGCAAGGGGTTGTGGCATGTGCCTATAGTCCCAGCTACTTGGAAGGCTGAGAATTGGTTGAACCTGGGAGCCAGAGGTTGCAGTGAGCCAAGATCATGCCACTAACACTCCAGCCTAGGTGATAGAGTGAGACACTGTATTAAAAAAAAAAAGAAGAAAGAAAGAAAAAGAGGAAGAAGAGGAGGAAGAGGAGGCAGAAGAAGAAAAGGAAGAAGAAGAAGGAGGAGGAGGAGGAGAAGGAGGAGGAGGAGGAGGAGAGGAGGAGGCAGGGCCCAGAGTGGCCCAGCTAAAGTGCAAGGGTGAGCTGGCCAAGATCTTCCTATAGAGCATATAGGGCAGAGTCCAGGCCAGCATGTACACCTCTAGACTGCCTTCTTCCCTTGCCTTCCTTTTCTGTCTTTGTAAACAGAATCCAAAGGCACTGATGCATATTAAATACCCC
>NW_012099638.1:0-1168 GCF_000951045.1 Mandrillus leucophaeus
TTTTTTTTTTTTTCCCTGAGACGGAGTCTCGCTCTGTCACCCAGACTGGAGGGCAGTGGTGCGATCTCAGCTCACTGCAACCTCTGCCTCCCAGTTTCAAGAGATTCTCCTGCCTCAACCTCCCAAGTAGCTGGGATTACAGGCACGTGGCACCATGCCCAGCTAATTTTTGTATTTTTTTGTAGAGATGGCATTCCACCATGTTGGCCAGGCTGGTCTTGAACTCCTGACCTTGTGATCCGCCCGCCTCGGCCTCCTGAAGTGCTGGGATTACGGGCGTGAGCCACTGCGCCTGTCCAATTTCTTTATTTTTTGTAGAGATGGGGTCTCACTATGTTGCCCAGGCTAGTTTCAAACTACTGGGCTCAAGTGATCCTCCTGCCTCACCTCCCAAAGTGCTGGGATTACAGGCATGAACTACCAGGTCTGGCCTATTACCCAATTTTTTAATTTGCTTTCTCCTGATTGCTAGTAAGGTTGAACCTCTTATGGTTTATTGTCTGTTTTCATGTTGTCTGTGAATTACCTGTTTGTTTCCTTTGTTCATTTTTCTTTTAAGTTATTTGTCTTTCTCTTCTTGATTTGTGGAAGGTCTTTATTCTGGATAGTAATCCTTTTTGTCATTTAAATATAGGTATTTTCAATCAATATGTTACTTGTTTTTTTAACTTATCTTTCATTGCATAGAAGTCTTTAATTTTTATGAGGTTAGGTTTGTCACTCTTGTCCTTTATTAAGACTTTTAGGTTTTGTGTCTTTCATAGGAAGGCCTTCCTCATTTTAAAATTAGAAAATATTCTGGCCAGGCATGGTGGCTGATTGCTGTAATCCCAGCCTTTGGGAGGCTGAGGCAGGTGGATCACCTGAGGTCAGGAGTTCTAGACCGGCCTGGCCAACATGATGAAACCCCGTCTCTACTAAAAATACAAAAAATTAGCTGGGCATGGTGGTGGGTGCCTGTAATCCCAGCTACTCTCAAGGCTGAGGCAGGAGAATCACTTAAACCTAGGAGGTGGAGGTTGCAGTGAGCCAAGATCGCGCCACTGCGCTCCAGCCTGGGTAAAAACAAGAGTGAAACTCTGTCTCAAAAATAATAAAATAAAATGGCTGGGCGTGGTGGTTCATGCCTGTAATCCCAGCACTTTGGGAGGCTGAAGCGGGCGGATCA
>NW_012099639.1:0-1608 GCF_000951045.1 Mandrillus leucophaeus
GATCCCGTTCTCACAGATCTCTCCTGTTCTTTGCCCTCCCCCATTGACTCCACAGCGCTGCTTGCGTTTCTAAAATCCTGTGAAATACTAGTAACAGGAGCGCAATAAAATACAGAGGGCACCTTGGTTTATTTGATTGCAGATTTTCTGTAAAGTTTACTAAGAAATGACGGGTTTAAATCAAGCTTCACTCAAAATGATCCGGGACAGGACAAGCTCCCATCCAATTCGGCTGCATTATGTGTGTGTAATCTGATGGCAAAGGAGTGGTTGAGATGAAACGAGGCAGAGAATCACTGTTCTCATCTCCATCCCACAAGTCCAGTTCTACCACAGGAAGGGCAGTTTCTTGGCGTGGAACTGGAAAGGAGGCAAAGTTCTACCTCTCCCCTTTTAGGGGGTTCTCCTCTGGGCCTGAGCATTAAACTGACAAGATAGATTAACAAGAGAAAAACTGTGAGGAAAAACTCAAACCGTTTTTCCTCTGCTCTCACACCAACATGATCAACACAGAAGAGTTCTGTGATCAAATGTGTGGGGTTTTCCCCCACACCCCAAGCAGGAGACACCAGCTGGGTGTGCCCTAATTCAAGTCCATTGTGATGTATTTTCTGGAGATAGCCTCAGATCCCGCAGGTTGAAGGCTCAGTCCCAAGACTACTCTCCCCTTCAGACACCAGTCATAAGTTCAGGTACCCTGAGCTTCTGACCAACAGAGTTCAAGCTGGGGCTCCAACCATCCACCCTTTGGGTTTCATTAATTTGCTCGAGTGGCTCACAGTACTCAGGGAAATACTTACGTTTCCTGGCTTATTAGAAAGGATCTTAAAAAGGGTATAGATGAAAAGATGCATAGGATCAGTTGTATGAGAAGAGGCAGGAGTCTTCTTCGATGCTCTCCTCCCACACTCCACGCTCCAGGAATGTCTTTGTATTAAGTTATCCCTCCAAATCCTGTCCTTTTGGATTTTTGTGGAGGATTCATTAAATAAGTACGATTGACTAAACAATTGGCCAGTGGTGATCCATTTGACATTCAGCCCCTTTCCCCTCCCAGCGACGGGGGATAAGGATGAAAGTCCCACCCTGTCCAGAAGATATCAATCTTTTTTTTTTTTTTTTTTTTTGTAGAAGGAGCCTTGCCCGGTTGCCCAGGCTAGAGTGCTGGAATGCCATGGCATGATCTCGGCTCACTGCAACCTCTGCCTCCATGCCTGGCTAAGTTTTTGTATTTTTAGTAGAGACAGGGTTTCACCATGTTGCCCGGGATGGTCTCAAACCCTTGACCTCAGGTGATCCACCTGCCTCGGCCTCCCAAAGTGCTAGGATTACAGCCATGAGCCACCATGCCCCGCCTAGTTTTTGTTTTTTAAATTGTTTTAGTTAAAAATAATCTTTGTGGGCCGGGAGGATGGCTCATGCCTGTAATCACAGCACTTCGGGAGGCCAAAGCAGGCGGATCACCTGAGTTCAGGAGTTTGAGACCAGCCTGGGCAACTTGGTGAAACCCTATCTCTACTAAAAATACAAAAAATTAACTGGGCATAGCTGAGCCTGGTGACAGGCACCTGTAATCCCAGCTATTCTCGGGAGGCTGAAGTAGGAGAA
>NW_012099640.1:0-1289 GCF_000951045.1 Mandrillus leucophaeus
TACTGCACTGTATCTCTGGCAGGCACGATATGAAGCCTATAGACTCGGATCATGACAGCTGCTCCAACCTGATGTCACTGTAGCATTTGCAATGCTCCTACTTGTCCTGCTGTTTCATTGTGAGGAAAATCCAGCATTTATATTTTTCAAAAAAGTAGATTTATAGTATGAGAAGAAACAAAAGCACAGATACTAAGTGATTTACCTATTTGGTGCTATGATCACATTAGCAACTTCTGAACCTTAAATTTTGGGGTTCCAGCAAGTTCTGACATTCAGAAAATGCAATCATTATCCACCTCTTCCACTCCAAACCTCTAGTAATGAGCATTTAATATGATTTATTCATAATCTGCTCATCCCGTAACTCTCAGACCAAGCCCTTTTTATGTATTTATTTTTTGGAGACGGAGTCTCATTCTGTTGCCTGTGCTGGAGTGCAGTGGCGCAATCTTGGCTCACTGCAGCTCTGCCTCCCGGGTTCACGCCATTCTCCTGCCCCAGCCTCCCGAGTAGCTGGGATTGCAGGCGCCTGCTAGCATGCCCGGCTAATTTTTTGTATTTTTAGTAGAGACGGAGTTTCGCCATGTTAGCCAGGATGGTCTCGATCTCCTGACCTCGTGGTCCGCCCGCCTCAGCCTCCCAAAGGGCTAGGATTACAGGCGTGAGCCACCGCGCCCAGCCAGAGTAATTTGTTTTAACACAAAAGGAATCACACTAAGTAGTCCACGTTCAAATTACTGCCATCATGACCAAAGGGCTAGGATTACAGGCGTGAGCCACCACGCCCAGCCAGAGTAATTTGTTTTAACACAAAAGGAATCACACTAAGTAGTCCACGTTCAAATTACTGCCATCATGAAGAACTTCATTCTTTACCCTTAAACATATTCATTAAGTACAAAAGAGTTTAGTGATTAGATTTCTTTCATAAGAATTAACAAAATAAATTCCCTAAGGCGAAGCCAGTTTTCTGGTTTTCCCCAATAAATGTCAATTACATAGTTTAAGAACACTGACTATCTACAACTCACATTTTCCTTTTTGCTAATAAAGCATAAGATGTTTTCTATAGAAAAACTTATAAAAATTCAAATAAGCAAAAAAAGTTTAAAAAAGCAATCAAACACAGTCTATAAATAACATTATGACAAAATTAGAATATATCTTTCTAGAACATTTTCTGTACATATAATATATACAGTATTTTTTAGGCCAGATGTGGTGGCCCACGCCTGTAATCCCAGCACTTTGGGAAGCCGAGGCGCGCAGATCACGAGGTCAGGAGA
>NW_012099641.1:0-1223 GCF_000951045.1 Mandrillus leucophaeus
AAAAAAAAAAAAAAAAAAAAAGAAAAAAGGACAGCATTGTCTTACAGGGCATGACGTCTATTACTTTCCTGCCATCTTTCACTTTAACACAAACATATAAAACTGCACGGCTGTTTGAAAAGTACTTGCACAAGAAATTACACTTACCTCCATTCCGTTGTCTCACATACATGAACAACTGGACAGATATCAGGTCTTATCTTGTTTAAGAAAAAAATCAATTAAAATGCAATTTTTATAAATGCATACATTTTTTTAAGTTCTAAAGAAAATGGTGCAGAAAATGTGACACTACATGCAGAAAATATGTTTGCAAAAACCATTACAAAGAATTTTACCTGGTCACAGAAGCAGTCAAGACAATATTTTAAGGAAATCAAACAAAGCAACTTGAGAACTATTTTCATCCTTTCTTTATGGTCTCCTGGCCGTGTATTCCACATAGTAAACATCTGTGTCCCTGTAAGATTTCTGTTCCCCTGCTGAGCAATAGTTCTGCTGGGTTTGATAGAAGATTTGCTTATTCCTTGGTAAAGATGAAGACAGACATGGCAAAACACTGAAGAGGTAAATAGATAGGTCAGGAACGTAAGAAAAAGGATTTAGAATAGTGACCTCCAAAGTAGGGTGCTTACATACTCTGAGAAGCATCCAGGACACAAAGGGAGACTATAGTAGAACCTCTGCTTTTATTTATTTCTGAAAATTGACACTGAGGTTCATACCTGAATCATGCATCAGACTATGTATTTCCCAGTAACAAGGGGTTGGTGACAGCGTTCTCACCCATTTTTGTTTTTAGCATATTGCAGTTTATACGTGTCCAGCTAAATGAACTTAAATATATCATCTGGTTTTTGTTTTCTCTTTACTATTTACATTTTTTAATTCATTTATTTATTTTAGGTATTTCCCAGTATCAAGGGGTTGGTGACAGTGGTGCTCTCACCCATTCCAGTATTTGGCATATTGAAGTTTATATGTGTCCAGCTAGATAAACTTATAGATATCATCTGGTTAATATTTATATTTAATTAATGAATTAATTAAAGTTCTGTGGCATGATCATAGCTCTCTACAGACTTGATCTCCTAGGTTCAAGCAATCCTTCCACCTCAGTCTCCCGAGTAGCTGGAACCACAGCCATGTGCCATCACGCTTGGCTAATTTTTTTTTCTTTGAGACTGAGTCTTGCTCTGTTACCCAGGCTGGAGTGCAGTGGC
>NW_012099642.1:0-917 GCF_000951045.1 Mandrillus leucophaeus
AAAAATTAGCCAGGTGGTGGCGGGAGACTGTAAGCCCAGTTACTCGGGAGGCTGAGGCACGAGAATCGCTTGAACCTGGGAGGTGGAGGTTGCAGAGAGCTGAGACCCTGCCACTGCACTCCAGCCTGGGTGACAAGAACAAAATTCCATCTCAAAAAAAAAAAAAAAAAAGACAAGGTCTCACTATGTTGCCCAAATATTCATAGAAATAATATGTATATACGTATTTTTTGGTGGAGTCTGCATTATTTGGTTGTAATAATTGTAGCTTCCAAACCCAGTGAATTTATCCAAGTAAGCAACGATTTTTCATAAGTAGGCGTTGACATGAACAAACACATTTTCACAAGCAGAGTACCAGCAATTATTAAATCGTTATTTTAAAATTGTGATTTTTACATTGTCACAAAATAAACAGAACTGGGATTTAAATTTCACAATTTGCACAATGGTTTTCACATATTGTTAACAGTTTTTATTCATTGCAATAATTACAGCATGTCTTCCTTCTTCGAGAATTTCAGCTGGCATATCTTGTGCCTTTTCCTCTACTTCTCCCCATTAATTATGCTAATGTTAAGATTCTATTGTAATTTAAGAATTGTGGATGGGCGCGGTGGCTCACACCTGTGATTCCAGCACTTTGGGAGACTGAGGCAGGCGGATCACCTGAGGTTAGGAGTTTGAAACCAGCCCGGCCAACATGGTGAAACCCCATCTCTACTAAAAATACCAAAAATTGGCCGCCATAGTGGCGGGTGCCTGTAATCTCAGCTACTCAGGAGGCTGAGACAGGAGAATCGCTTGAACCCGGGAGGCACAGGTTGCAGTGAGCCGAGATCGTACCATTGGACTCCAGCCTAGGCAACAAAAGAGAAACTCTATCTCAAGAAAAAAAAGAAAAGAAAAGGAAGGAA
>NW_012099643.1:1026-2931 GCF_000951045.1 Mandrillus leucophaeus
GGATCACGAGGTCAGGAGATCGAGACCATCCTGGCTAACACAGTGAAACCCCGTCTCTACTAAAAATACTAAAAAATTAGCCAAGCGTTGTGGCGGGAGCCTGTAGTCCCAGCTACTCGGGAGGCTGAGGCAGGAAAATGGTGTGAACCCGGGAGGTGGAGCTTGTAGTGAGCCAAGATCTCGCCACTGAACTCCAGCCTGGGCGACAGAGCGAGACTCCGTCTCAAAATAAAATAAAATAAAATAAAATAGACACATACATAAAGAATTATATGAGTTTGCCTATGTAGTTATTTATGTATACAAAAGATATTAATCAACAAACATTTTAAATTCCCCAGCCTACACTGAGGATGCAGATATAAACTTACTCTCACCTATATGGATCCATACCATCTCAGAATGGAACACAGCCATACAATGTTATGTTTAAACATCAACAAAGCTTCACGTTTAGGTGCATGGCCTGGGAAGTAAGGTTTTGGTAAAGCCATGTAAGACTCTAGTTTCAGCTTAGCATTTCAGGGCCCTGCTTCCTTTCTCACCCTTTGCCTATGTGATTCACATTTGCCATTTGGGTCCTGCCTGGATGCCTTCACTTTCCCAATTTAGCTAATTGCCTGATATCCATCTAAGCTGATCATTAAACTCATCTGGGCTGCAGAAGTTGGGAAGGAAAATGACCTCTGACCTGTTTATTCTGAGGCTTCTCTACAGGACATATGCAATAATGGAAAATACGTTGACATACCTATGTTACCCATTTTCCGTGTATATGTATATTTAGACACTTATCTTAAATCTATATGTATTTAAAAAAAAAAAAAGGCTGAAGAGTAGGCCAGAGGTGATTTTTATTTTCCATTCAGGCCAGGTAAATCCAATCAGCCATTAACTCAGTGAAGATTTATGAAATCCAAGCCACACACCAAATCACGTTGTGCTAAATGTGAAAATGTTCTCATTACTGGGCACAGGGTGTTTTAAATTCAGAGTCTACTCACAACAGCCCATCGGGTTCTGTCCATCCAGCCAGAACCCTGTAGACATGCCAGTGGGCCTAACGTGTATCATAAGGAGCTCTGGCCTGATTGATAAGAACCACCTTTGGTCCTTCAGTGCAGTGTCACTATCACCTGTTTGAAATGCAGCCGAGTAACATGTATCATTATATTTGCTTTTACTATCACAGTCTCTCTTCTAACAAGAAACCTAGGCTTTTGGCCAGGCGTGGTAGCTCACGCCTGTAATCCTATCACTTTGAGAGGCCAAGGTGGGTGAATCACTTGCGGTCAGGAGTTTGAGACCAGCCTGGCCAACATGGTGAAACCCAATCTCTACTAAAAATATAAAAAATAGCTGGGCAAGGTGGTGCGTGCCTGTAATCTGAAGTACTGGGGAGGCTGAGGCAGGAGAATCGCCTGAACTTGGGAGGTGTAGGATGCAGTGAGCTGAGATGGTACTACTGCACTGGAAGCTAGCATGGCAAGAGTGAAACTCCATTTCAAAAAAATAAATAAATAAGGTTTTTGTTTTTTCTGTACTGTGTTACTCTGTGTTACTTTACTTAGCATAACATCGTTCAGGTTCATGAATGTTGTTGCAAACAACAAGACTTTCTTATTTTTAAGGGCGGAATAGCATTTCATTGTGTACATATGCCACATTTTTTTTCTCCATTCACCTATTGATGGACACTCAGGTTGATTCCATACCTTAGCTATTGTCAGTCATCCATTTTTTTCCTCTTTTATCTGTTTTTTTGTTTTGTTTTGTTTTGTTTGAGACAGTCTCATTCTATTGCCCTAGCTGGAGTGCAGTGGTGTGATCTCAGCTCACTGCAACCTCTGCCTCCCAGGTTCAAGTGATTCTCCTGCCCCAGCTTCCTGGGTTTAAGTGATTCTG
>NW_012099643.1:4944-8754 GCF_000951045.1 Mandrillus leucophaeus
TTTTTTGTATTTTTTAGTAGAGACGGGGTTTCACTGTATTAGCCGGGATGGTCTCGATCTCCTGACCTCGTGATCCACCCATCTCGGCCTCCCAAAGTGCTGGGATTACAGGCTTGAACCACCGCACCCGGCCAAGATGACTGTATCTTATTCAAATATGTTTTATGGGATTTCCTTGACATTTAAGTATGAATTATCTGGAATACTGAAATTTTCCATGAACCCAAATTGAGTAAACTATAGATAATTTTTTACTAAAAGCTTTTCTGAGGCAGAGTAAGATTTATAACATTTTATTATAACATGGAAGAAGTGTATTAACCATGTTTTCAGTAATCACTCTGAACACAGCATTCTCAGTTCCCAGTATGCACCCTGAGTCACCCAGGAGAAATTGGTATCTGTAAAGAGGCAGAAGAAAATGCTGAGAAAACACTGCACAGCAATGCTTTCCACATGCACCTATTCGGGTCTTCATTTAATTAGACTGTTATTTGTATGGCTAGATACTTACTGAATTTAGTCACACTATCTTTTAGCAGCTAATGGCATGTGTTACCTATTATTTTATACATTCAGTTTTTTGAAAAACAAATCTTTTGTTAATTTACTCTAAGTTGAGTCTGCATTTACAATCTTCACTTTTTCAGTGTTAAAGCAAATCAGAGAAGAGCAATTTTTATCCCATTTCAAATGTTTTCTCTAATTATTACATTGGTCACATGAATCTAAAAGAAACTATCTACATAACCAATCATACATTCAAGAAATATTCATGTTAAAGTGTTTACAGTTTAATCTTGAATTACAGTATAGTAGAATCCTCTGCAGTTAGAAGTTAATTACTTATAAATTCATTGTTTTAATACGCATTGAGAACTTTCTTAAAAAGCTTTGTCACATTCTTTGTACTTGTAAGGTTTATGTTCCATATAAATTCTCATATTTAGTAAGAGTTGAGGGGTGGTCAAAGGCTTTCCCACATTCATCACATTCATAGGGTTTCTCTCCAGTATGAATTATCTTATGCTTATTAAGGTATGGGAAACATCTAAAAGCTTTGCCACATTCTTCACTGTGTAGATTTTCTGTCCAATATGGATTCTCTTATGTTTATTAAGGTCTGAGGACCGGTTAAAGGCTTTGCCACGTTCTTCACATTTGTAGGGTTTCTCTCCAATATGAGATTTCTTATGTTTACTAAGGCTTAAGGACCAGGTAAAGGTTTTACCACATTCTTCACACTTGTAGAGTTTCTCTCCAGTGTGAATTATCTTATGTCTACTAAGGTGTGAGGACCGGTTGAAGGCTTTGCCACATTCTTCACATTTGTAGGGTTTCTCTCCAGTATGAATTATTTTATGTCTACTAAGGTTTGAGGATGAAATAAAGGTTTTGCCACATTTATCACACTTGTATGGTTTTTCTCCAGAACGAATTTTCTTATGTGAAAAAAGGGTTGTGGAATGGTTAAAAGCTTTGCCACATTCTCTACATCTATAGGGTTGCTCTTCAGTATAAAGTATCTTATGTGTAGTAAGGTGTGAGGATAGGTGAAACCCGTTGCCACATTCTTCACATTTGTAGGGTTTGTCTCCAGTATGAATTTTCTTATGTGTAGTAAGGATTGAGGACCAGTTGAAGGCTTTGCCATTCTTCACATTTGTAGGGTTTCTTTCCTGTATGAATGATCTCATGTTTACTAAGGGTTGAGGATGCAATAAAAGATTTGCCACATTTATCACACTTGTATGGTTTCTCTCCAGTATAAATTCTCTTATATGCAGTAAGGGTAGAGCAGTACTTAAAGGCTTTGCCACATTCTTCACATTTGTTGGGTTTCTCGCTAGGATGAATTTTCTTATGTATAGTAAGGGTTGAGAACTGGTTAAAAGCTTTGCCACACTCTACGCATTTGAAAGGTTTTTTCCAGTATGTTTTATCTCTCATGTCTGTTTGAATTTGAAAATTGATGAAAGACTTTCCCATATTTATCATATTGAAATATTTTTCTTTGGGTAGTTGTTAAACATTGGTTAAGTCTATTATAACCTCTTTTGTGCACCTTACACTCATCCACAATTTCACAGACTTTTTTAAACTCTAAATTGCCATATTCACATTTTTCATATCTTCTCAGTATCACAATTTGGAAAGAATCTTGTAGGCTCTGCTTTGGACAATGATCTTGGGCAAAATGAAAACACATAAGTGAAAGAAACAACAAAAACACATTACTTCAACTGCAAGATTCTGATAAATATGGGATACATTTACAAACAAAATTAGCCAGGCATGGTGGTGGGCAAATGCCAGCCACTTGGGAAGCTGAGTCAGAGAATTGTTTGATCCCAGGATGCAGAGATTGCAGTGAGCTGAGATCACACCACTGCACCCCACCCTGGGTAACAGAGCAAGACTCCGTCTCATTAAAAAAAAGAAATAAAAGAAATTTCCAGCCAGGTGTGATGGCTTATGCCTTTAATCCCAGCACTTTGGGAGGCCAGGGCAGGTGGATCACCTGAGGTCAGGAGATTGAGACCAGCCTGACCAACATGGTGAAACCCCATCTCTACTAAAAATACAAAATATTAGCCAGACATGGAAACAAGTACCTGTAATCCTAGCTACTTGGGAGGTTTAGGCAGGAGAATTGCTTGAACTGTGGAAGTAGAGAATGTAGTGAGCCAAGATGATGCCACTGCACTCCAGCATAGGGAACAGAGTGACACTCTGTCTCACACACATACACACACATACACACACAAATATAAATTGCCAATTAAGAAAAAAGAAAAGATAAAAGAAAAACATTGGCACATACATCTTTATTTCTGGCTTCCACATGCTTTTTAGACACTGATTAACATCTCCCATGACATAAAAGGCTGAAAGAAGTGGTGATATATGTTGGAATGACAGTTTGAGTCCACTGAGTCTAAAGACAAATGTTACAGAAGCAGAGAAACTGCAGTACCCCAAACAGGGAATGGCTGCAGCAAGTGATTACTAATTATTAAAAAAAATTAATAAGCCAATTTAACTAAACAATAAACACAAAATTTAGACAAGACACAGCCTAAGAACATGTTTGAGAAATTCCCAGAATCTGCAGCCAAGACAATTGATTTCAGACTATGACAGGACAAAGCTATATCATAAAGATTGGAACAGGTAGCTTTCTGTCAATGTCCAAATCTCAATCAAAGATTATAATGTACACAAAATATTAGAGAAACATGGCCCCATGAAAAAAAAATTTCAAAAGCAACTATAAACAGCATATAAAGTAATTTTTAAAATTCCAAATAAATTGAACAGGCCAGGGTTAGTGGTCATTCCTGCAATCCCAACACACTGAGAGGCCAAGGTGGGAAAATCACATGAGGTCAGGAGTTTGAGACCAGCCTAGAGAACATGGTGAAACCCTGTATCTACTAAAAACACAAAAATTTACTGGGCATGGTGGCATGAGCCTGTAATCCCAGCTGCTTGGGAGGCTGACACACAAGAATTGCTTGAACCTGGGAGGGGATGGTTGCAGTGACTGGAGATTGTATCACTGCACTGCAGCCTGGGCAACAGAGCAAAACTGTCTCAAAAATAAAATAAAATAGGCTGGGCACAACGGCTCATGACTGTAATCCCAGCAATTTAGGAGCCCGAGGTGTGTAAATCATTTGAGGTCAGGAGTTCAAGGTCAGCCTAGCCAACATGGTGAAACCCTGTCTCAACTAAAAATACAAAAACTTAGCCAGTCATGGTGGCAAGCACCTGTAACCCCAGCTACTCAGGAGACTGAAGCAGGAG
>NW_012099643.1:10364-12432 GCF_000951045.1 Mandrillus leucophaeus
TCTATTTTATCAGATGGTTTAAGTGGATGAAACCATACATATACTTCTATGCTAATTTTACATTTTGCTAATTTACCGAGTGTATCTGTTAGTTTAGATAGGTTGCAATGTACTGTTTATGGTTTTTTAAATATAAGATTGTGTGAACCACAAACAGCAGCTTTTTACTTATTTTTCAATTTCAATGGCTTCTTTTATTTCTTTGACTAGTTCTTTTGCCACATATTTCCAGTGCTAGAATAAAATAGAAGCATCGACAATGGGCACAATGTAGTTTTGTATTGGTGTCTGAATTTGATGAAGCAAACACCTCTTCAAGTTTTCATAAACTGATTTTAGAAGGTAAAGATCTTCTTTTGTTGGGTCCTTAGGGTGATGAGATGCCCTCTGAGTTTGTAGTGAAGAGGGATTGTAGTTTGGTCACAAGGCTGCCGGGTCTGCACTAGGGTCCACCTTTAGTTGGCTTGTTACAGGGGCTTGGGTGGTTGTAATTTCCATTTTATTTTTGGACAGACTGAATATCCTTCAGGACTTTGCTCTGTAGGGCAGACATTAGGGCAGGTTTTTGCTGTTGGTTCTTCATATAGTGGGCCTTATGAGTGTGGCTTTCACTGAGTACCAGAGAGCATTTTCTCAGGTAACTGTGTGGATTCTCTATAGGCAGAACTGACCATAAACTGGTTTAGGTAACTGAAACTGAGTCACTGAGCCGCTTCAGAAACCAGAGTAAAGGCCAATGTCTGCGGGTCTGCCTATGTGGCTGTAAATGGGTGCCTTCCTCCAGGTCTCTGGAATGGCAGGACCTCTCCCAGACTGTGACTGGGAGGAGTTTGGGATAGTTACAGAGTAAGTTCACAATTCTCAGTGGGACCAAGTTGGGTGAACCCTATCCTGGTCTGTAGACAAGAACAGGGACCCTGCACTTTCCCAC
Source organism: Mandrillus leucophaeus (assembly GCF_000951045.1). Lineage (NCBI taxonomy): Eukaryota > Metazoa > Chordata > Mammalia > Primates > Cercopithecidae > Mandrillus > Mandrillus leucophaeus. The sequence continues at coordinate 11,296 of NW_012099643.1, forward strand.
CTGAATAAGGGCCTGCCTTCTCAATAGAACACTTCTCAATCTTCAGCTTTAACAGCATTTCACAACTCCCTCCATGGATCTCAAATCTCTCTTACAGGTACTTATTTTGGAGATGCGGTCTTGCTACATAACCCAGGTTGGTCTCAAAATCCTGGCCTGAAGCAGTTTTCCAACCTTAACGTACAATGGTGCTGTTATTACAGGTGTGAGCCATAATGCCTGGTTCTCTCATAAAGGCATTTTTGTCAGGGTTGGCTGACTTTTTTTGCTGTAAGGGGATATGAATGTAGGGGACTTTTAATCTTTTCATCTTACCAATGTCACTCTCCCTATACATTTTTACTTTCTGTTTTCTATTTCAAATTTGTCTGTTAATTTTAGACTCAGATATTTAGGACAATATGCTAGAATTTGCATGGTATGCCTGAAGTAAATTAGATAATTAGTAGACACTCTATATTTACTAAAATATTTACTTATAAATTTAAGTTTGCTGCAGGCAATAAGGAATTATAAGATTTTTATCTACTTTCTTTAGCCTGTATCTAAATAATAACATAGTTTATTTCCTAATATATGTTTTACATGTCAGAGGGTCTAACCCTATTCTGCGCTACATATATATATATATATATTCTATGTTTAACAATGTAAGGCTATTCTTTGCTTCTAAAGTTAGATTTCAGCTGCTTCATTTTGTGTAAGAATTACATATATTTAAAATGTAGAAGGTAACTCTAGTCTTCTTAAATGCTTATTTATTAAAAGTTTCTCATTAGAATCTTCTATTTATAATTATACTGCATATTATCTGAAATTTTATTGCCACACAGTGCATGCCAATAATTAAAAATATCTGCATTTAATGAGTACACAGTAACAGCTAAATATTGCAGTTACTTTGACAAATTTTTTAAATTAATTTTTTGAGATGGAATCACACCCTGTCACCCAGGCTGGAGTGCAGTGGTGCAATCTTGGCTCACTGCAACCTCCACCTCCTGGTTTCAAGCAGTTCTTTTTTTTTTTTTTTTTTGAGACAGAGTCTCGCTGTGTCGCCCAGGCTGGAGTGCAGTGGCCGGATCTCAGCTCACTGCAAGCTCCGCCTCCTGGGTTTACGCCATTCTCCTGCCTCAG
>NW_012099643.1:14176-15219 GCF_000951045.1 Mandrillus leucophaeus
GTGATCCACCCGCCTTGGCCTCCCAAAGTGCTAGGATTACAGGCATGAGCCGCCACACCCAGCCCAGTTTTTTGAACAAGTGCATGCTCAAGAGTGTGGTGTATCATTTCTATATATTTGTAAATTTATTATTTGTATTATTGTTTTATACTCTAATTCCATTTCTGTCATAGAAAGTAATCTACACAATTTCAGTTTCAAAAAATGTGTTAAGACTTTGTTTTTGGCCTAACAGGTGATCTATGAAGAGGAACGTTGTATGAGCTATTGAGAAGGCTGTGTATCCTGATGTTATTGGGGAGTGTTCTCTATACCTAAATTAGAAATAATTATTTTTTACTGCCTTCTAGTCCTCTGTTCCCTTACTAATATTCTGTCTTGTTTTATTATAATTACAGAAAGTGGGGTATTGAAATATCCTACTATAATGATATTGCTCTATCTGTGTTTATTCAGTTTTGTTACTATTTGCTTTTTATATTTGAAACCCTAATTTGAGACATACACACATACAAATACACACACGTTTAAACAAATTTGTCATAGGTTCCCAGTAAATGAATCTGTATATTGTTTAATGTCCTTCTTTTGTCTTTTTCAAGTTTTGACTTAAAGTAGATTTTATAAAATATGAGTTTTTGACTTAAGATGTAGCTTGTGTAATATTATTTTGACCTCTTCTGCACTCATTTTGTTAATATTTACATGAAATTTCTACTTCCGTCCTGCAACTTTCAGTCTTTCCTTGTCATTAGATCTCAACTGACTCCTGTAAAAAGGCAAGTTGAATCTTGATTTTTAAAATTTTTTAACAAACCTTTTGATTGAAAATATGTCTCTTCATTGGAAAGATAGAAATATATTTAAATAGTTTTAAAATATCTTTTATTTTATTTTATTTATTATTATTATTATTATTATTTTTGAGACGGAGTCTGGCTCTGTCGCCCAGGTTGGAGTGCAGTGGCGCGATCTCGGCTCACTGCAAGCTCTGCCTCCCGGGTTCACGCCATTCTCCTGCCTCAGCCTCCTGAGTAGCTGGG